>NW_024582829.1:279450-347685 GCF_018398535.1 Haplochromis burtoni
TTTTTTTTTTTTTAACCTGTTTTTTCTTAATCATTTGAAGTATTTTCTTTTAAAATAAATTCACATGTCTATAACACCAGAGATTAATACATGTGAATTTATATTGACAGAGAAACGGTGCAGGAGTATTACTGTTTAGAAAAGGCTGACGGAGGAAAGTCGGGAAGTGGAGTTGTTTAGGACCATGAGGAGCGCGCTGTTGAATGAGGGCTTCCAGGAGAGAACGGGAGCAGAGTAGTGGAGTGTCGTTTTCTTTAGCTGCGCGGTGAGCCCAGTAATGCCGCCGCTCAAGTGTTGCATGCTGAAGAGTCCCGACGCCTAGCATGAAGAGCCGACAAAAGGGGAAATGAAGATGAAGATAAAAGTGGTAATTATGAATGAAAGCCGTCGGAAGTATCACTGTAATATTCCGCTGTGGGGAGCTTTTATATATATATATATATTTCTGCCTCTCAGAAGTGGAGTTGCAGACTGAGCTCTTTCACCGAATGTGACCCAGTTGCACTTTGCCACATACGCGTAATATTCACAGAGAATAATCCTACAACAGCTCGGCCGTTTAAAGTTTTTTTTCCCTGCGTGGGTTGGGAGTGGGGATGGGGTTAAATATGACACGTCTGAACTGAGCAACCTAACAGTATTTTTGCAGCCTCGTTTTAAAACGTGTTTCCTTGTTGACAGAGCACGTTGAGCGCATTTGAGAAGAATAGCTGGCATTACATTTTCAGCTTTGCATTTGTTATGTTGCATTTGCTTTGAAAGCTGGCAGTTAATTAGTCAAAATCAACAATCCTGACCAAAGGTGCAGATTTCATCCTCAAGCTTGTGGCTGTGTCGGTCTTGAACTGGCTGAATCATGCTCTGGCGTGATGTTGAGATTTGTCTTTCTGGTGTTTCACGTGTCCCTGCAGTGCCAAGGGGTTGGTGGCATCATCATCGTTACCATGGTTACCAGCTTTTTGTTGGTGTACAACAGCAGCTCTGGTGACAGATCAGCTTCCTCATCAAGTTCTTCGTCCTCATCGTCCTCTTACCGTTTGGATGCGCGAGTTCAGTCCACTAAAGTACCGGACAGATCACAGAGACTCCAAACAACATCTCTGGAGGGGTACTCAGGTGTCATGGATCATAAGGTAAATACGGACCATCTGTTCCCTGTGAACCAAGTCAAGCCCTGTTATGGGCGGTAATGATGCTGCACCTGGTTCTTTGAAACTCCAGAGCACTTGCATGCATATTACAAACAGAGATATTATGGTCCACATTTGTTTTTGTCTTTTTGTTTTTTATAAAAGCTGCTTAGGAATTGAAACTGTGCAGGATATAGATCATCTCAGATGTTTAGCAGTAATGCTATCTCACCTGAAAATCAATAATGAAACTGTTTTCATTTTCAAACATATCAAAGATATAACATAACACACAATAGCAGTGTTTCTTTGGAGTGTTTGGGTCCTTGCCAGTGCATTAGGTGCCTGCACAGAGAGGAGGAGGAGGAGGTTTAGTCCTGGAAAATATATGTTTGAAGGTGAAGTGAAGTGTCTGGTGGCTAAATGTGTTTTGATTTAGGCACATGGATGCACAGAAACCAGTGACACGACAGAAACTCATGGGTCATAACATACTGCAGAGTGACAATGTTTGGAAAAGAGCAAGAAATTCGAATTCAGCATCTTTATGACGTTTTTGACAAATTAACAGTTCTCCAACCATCTCCATCAGACTCTACACAAAGGAAGGTGAATTCACCCTGTGCATTTGCACATCTTTGTAATCGGATGGTCATATTATAAACATCATCAGAAAGCACATTGATTGCGCTGATTGCTTTGTTTTTGTTGTTTTTTTAGCAGCTGTACCTAATTTGTATTCTGCTGTCATCCAGGTAAAGCAGAGAGTAGCATGCAGAGTTCAGGTGTCCACTAAAAATGTGTTTTTTAAAATCCCCCCCAGTGACTGAAAACTCATTTGTGTATTTAATTTTTGTACTACTTTATGTGCCAGACAGTTTTCCTTTTTTCCTTTTTGCAGCAGCAGCAGCAGCAGCAGCGAGGTCTTTTCGTTTGAACTTTTCACAACAATAAAAAAGTTCTAAAAACCAGTTAATTAAAATTGCTTAACACTTTCCATTAAGAAAGCAGCACGAGTCTATTAAAGGTTTATTTTGCCCTCAAAGGCTTTTATAATACCATCTCATCTCTTAAGCATGACCTCAAAGTTCTCTTTATAGTTCACTCTGTTGCTTAATTCATAATTAATGTCTTCGGCATAAAATATTTAGTGACAAAAGCACTTAAAACAGGGTGCATTTCAACTATAATGTCTACTCAAGATATGACCACTGTAATCTTTTGGTCGTGTAAGCGGCACCTTCAACAGTAATATAGTACAAAGGCCCGATTCTCTGACCCACTGCATTATCACAGGCTCGTCTTTGAGATAGATGGAGCATTCACACAGCATTACGTCTCCCCTCGCTGAGAACAATATACAGCAGGACACAGCAGAGTGGAAAGCATGCTGCAATGCTCAGGCAGCACTGGACAGGAACGGATTTGGAGAAAAAAAGTTTTGCTTAGTGTTCACCTTACACTGCTCAGCCATCAATGAACCAGAGTGTGAGAGTCATGCTGCTCTGAAGAGAGGATCCTGCTTAGGCCTGTTGGATTCGTCTCTGTGCTGTCTTGAGTAAGCTTGATTCTAAGATCAGCGCTCAGATTTTGCAGGTAGTCTTAGGAGAAATGAACGCAAGCTGCTTCACTTTGGACTTTGCGCGTGGGCACTTTATTATTCATGGTCTCTCCCGTTCATCCAACCCCTCCTAGCTGACAGGTGATTTGTGATGGATCCACACTGCGACAGTTTCATACTGCTTAGTGTCACTCTGTACCTCCCTCCCATTGGGGGAGATTCAAGCTCTGCTGCTGCTGCTTCATCCTCTGTCAGAGCCCAAGAATGACTAACCAGAGCAGACCTGCTGCAGGATCTGTGGAGTGGGTGGATCCTTGTGTATAGTTCCTTTTAGGGTCATCTCAGGTCTGCTGCTGCTTCTAGTGGAGGGAATCTTGGCTTTGACACAAGTGTGTGTGCAGACACAGAGACACACACCATCACACAGCACGAGTACACTCACGCAGACACGCTGTTAAAATTTTATGCCCCCATCAGAGCCAGAGATGCTTGGGAATGTGAGGAAAGCTCTATCTGGTGTGCCTGCTGGACCCTGATTATTGCCTGTATTAACTTATGTGCATATCTTGTTCACATGGGCTGTGATTTCACTAAGGTGGGTGGTGGTCTGTGGCGGCTTTGCTCATTTATGCATCACCCAAGAGGTGGCAAAACACCCAGCACACATTAATCACTACGACTGTGCTGCCTCATGTAGCAGAGGGTTATAGGCTTAACATTTGGCTTTCCTCTGTTCTCATTTCGTTGCTTAAATGTGTGAAAAGAAAACAGCAGCTTTGAACCCCACAAATCTCCGTACTGTGAGATCACACATCGGAGTTATGGTGCATATTTGTGTGGAATAGTTTCTCATTGTGTTTCTCTCTGTATGACTTCTGCAGCGTCTGCAAGTTTTCTTTTGGGGAGCTTTCTGCCTCTAGTATGTGTTTCTTTTCTTTGGCGTGTTGCAGTGATTAGAGCTGCTGACTTGAACAGATTCTTTCACACACACACAGGTTAACACACTCTCGCTCCATCTTCTGCTTGGCCCCTCATCTTTGCAGCCTCACTGATGTTTTGCCGATTCGAGTTAAAGAGATGTTGACCTTTGAAGAACTGTCAGCAGAGCCAATCTACATTGGCCTTTATAGTCTCTAATCACAAAGCCGGTGTGAAAGCATGAGTGCGGACTGTGTGCCAGCGCAACTTTATGATGTACCTACTTATTATGGGCAATGCCTCTTTGTGCTCTGACAGCTTTTAATGCAGCCAGCCTGGGGGGAATGGGCGCCATTATAATGCTTATTCTGTCTTTACCTGTCTGACGTTCAATTTAAAGCCGTCTCGTAGTGTACAAAGGCAGCTTATATTAACAGTCAGCGTGTGAAAAAAAGCAGGAACAAAATAAATTCAGCTCTTTGAGCTCTCTTATTGGATGACTTAGGATATACACATTTAAATTCAGCTCAAGGTAAGGGAGCACTCCTGGTAAAACTGGCGATGTTATCAGCTGTAACACTCAGAATGATAATACAAAGCCTAATCTGTTGTCTAGTTTTTACTGAAAAATTAGGCGAATAGCAGTAGTCAAGAGGAAATCGTAAACATCACCAGCAGGAAATGATTTTTTGTCTCTTCTCTCTCTTAGTTGACTCGAGCAGAAGAAGAAGAAGACAGGTGCTGTTATTGTCTTAACTATTTCCTCAAATTGAGAACAGATTTGGAATCGCGACCTGATTGTGTGTCATTGGCAGGAGCTTAATGAGATGTCTAGGGGAACTGTCGGGAGGATTTCATTGTAATTAATTGGTCTCTGGGAAAAGAAAGCAGCACTGATCGTGAATCCCTCGTGCCACAGAAGAGGGGCTTTTTCCATCTCCTCCTGCTCTCAGCTGAGCCACTATTGCCCAATTCTGTGCACTTTGGAAAGTATTCAGTGACAATGTTCAACATCTAAATGATTTTGATTCATTTCCAGAAAACGCATCTTGTTTTTTTCCCACTACTGCTCCTATCACAGGATAAGTCTTTCTATTGCTCACAATAATCAGAAATCCAATAAAAAAAGTCTAAAACCAAATCAAGCAGTTATTGTCTGTGCATTCTTTCTGTGTATGCAGAGCTTTGTTATTATCTGAAAATGATTACAAACTAATTATTGAGGCACACTGTAGATAGCATGTTTCTACAGTTAAGCTTCCATAAGTGAACTTCAAATCTGCAGCTGAAAATAAAATAAATAAAGCCCCAATTATTGTTTCTGAAAATGTCTCTATGGAGACCACTGGGCTTGAGTCTAAGAGTCAGCTGAGATACAGTATGGAGTGTGCCAATCCACTACCTTCTAGCAGTCTCTGTAGACTAATACCATTATAACCAGTGCTAAACAGACACCAAAGCAAGTTACCTGGATATCTAACAGTCATATGAACAAGTGGACAAAAAATCTCTGATTGAAGGTAATTCAGTTTCGTAATGTCTTTGCTAAAACATGCTCTATTTCCAACCTTGACCCTACATGTTGATCATAAACCTAACAGGTAGCTTTACCTAAATCCAACAAAAATAACTTAGTCCAAAAGATAAGTCAGAAACTGGTGGTGAGAGACAAGCAGGTATAAATCTTCAGGTTACTTATCTCGGGTTTAATCTGTGGTTAATTACGACAGCAAGAGACATTTTTTTCCCAGGTTTTCTTCATCACTTCTGTCTGACCTCTAAATATCACATCCCACGACTTCTTCCTGCAAGTCTGTGCGCTGTAACCTTTTTAAACCGAGGAGGTTTGCAGACATGAATTTGGAGACTGGAGGCACAACAGAAGAAGCTCTTGTTCAATATCAAAGGTTGACTGATGGGGTTTGCTCTGAAAGCAATTATGATCTTGGGTTCCCCTGGGAAGTGTATAATCAGGATCATACTGATTAGTCTGGAGTCAGAGAGTGGGCGGTAATTGACTGGGACTGGAACCAGAGCCGTACTCCAAACTGCATCTTCTTGTCCTGCTCTTAACAATATGGACCTCATTAATCCAGTCAGCTTCATCATGTTTCAGTGAACAGCCTCGGTTGAAATTAGTGTCTTTTTAGGTCACGTTAATTCAGGAAAGCGTATTGATTTATAGGTTGTGCACTATTGATCAAAGTAGACAACCTTCTGTCTGCATAATAAAGTCTGAATATGTGTGCGTAGGAGTCAGCAGGTGTTAAAGTGATGGTTGTTTCACGAATCAAAGGACAAATCAAAGGTAATTCAAGGCTGATTATGAGTGAAAACTACTTGTAAGGAATTCCATTCATTTATTTATCCAGTCACTAGTCTGTGGGTTGCACCTTCAGCTGCCTGGCCTCTGAAATATTCTGCTTGTGATTTTGAAAGCCAGTCTCGCTGTGATACAGGATTTATAAGTGCCTATTTCCCAGCAACATCAAGCTGTCAGAAGCTCTGGGAGCTGAAGCTGGAACTTCAGCATCGCTGTCAAGGACACTTTTATTATTTCACAGGCACTTTAAACTATGACACCAGCCTGGCAACCTTCAATTGACTTTCACTTGTTTAACACACCTTCCTGACTTTTAACATTATTATAATTTGGATTATGCTTTGCGGTAATTGCTTGGACAGTGCTTAGGGGAAAATGCACTTTCTGTCTCTCTGTTGTCTGCAGAGAAAGAAAGACCTAAAAGGACTGTGATTCTTCCCAGCCAAGACGGGGAGGGTGTGTTTGTGCAACCAAGTGTGTAATTTGCTCCAACCTACCTGATATTGAGAGAGCGCGCACATCCCAACAGGGATGATTTTCAGGGGGGAAATCTGCTGGAGAATGGAAATGTGATGAGTGTTCCGAACAAAGACTTTGAGTGTGTTCGTTTGAAGGAATTCCAACTAGTTTTGGATCTAGATGTTTTTCAGACTGTTGCAAATTCTTGCCAGAGAAACGTGATTTCATTACATATTTTGGGGCTACACTGAACTCGCCACACAGATTTACAGACATCCCCAGACATTGCACTCATACACACATTTACAAAGAGACACACATGCACACATGGCAATCATTCAGCGTGGGGTCACAGAGATAGTGGGGGTGTATTATAAATATAGCTGTGGTAGCAGTGCAGCCTCTGGCGCTGGTAAAATCACCTGTCTGCACGCACACACACACACACACACACACACACACACACACACACACACACACACACACACACACACACACACACGTTCCCACCTCAGAACCTGATGGAGTGTGATGTACCGAGCACAGTTCAGAATGCCGATGCAGCTCTCTATTAGGGTGGGGAATAATTCATGTGAAGAGTCTCTGGGTGTTTGCTGTCGGATCATTCAGTCTGAGCTCGCATTTTTCAAGTTTGAAAAACCTGGTTGGATGCCGCAACATGAATACCTGGTTCAAGCCCAAACAAGCACTCTTCACTCCAATGCTGCACAAAAAGCTTGCATGAACAGGATGTTGACCAGTGCATGTCGTCCCTGTTTTATGTTTTTTTTTTTTTTTTAAGTGAAAACTGCTGAATGTGTGATGTTGATAGAAAATGAAAGCACTGTGTCAAATAGCCTCTGCTCTATACTGTCAACTGTTTAAATAACAGACAGAGTCGCCCAATACAAGTCTACCTGCTTGATTCAAGACCCGTCTGAATGCAGACGAATCATAATCAATGATTGAAAGGGCTCTACACGAATTTGCTTTAAACTCCAGTGTTAGAATCCTCTTTGCTGATGCTTTATATGCTTCAAGCTTGCTTAAGCTTTTCGTGGTTGCCACATTTTAAAATCAAGCAGAGCATCTCAGAAAAAATAAGATTTGACTTGATAGTATCTCATTTCCCACATTTAAATACGTCAACAACTACTGAACGCAAATATTGTTGGTTTCTGGTTCTCAAAGGCTAAAAAACACTTTTTAACACACTTTTTATCTTCATGTGTTTAAGATACATTTTCAATCATGTAAGTAAAAATAATACAGTATCTTGCACATCAAGTTAGGACCTCGCTCTGAAGCTACATCTGGTTTTACGGAGTGCCAGAGAGATTTAAACTTATTTATCTGAAACTGTTAAGTCCATCTGTGACTTGTAGTTGGATTTTTCTCTTCCACCACTTTGTCTCATTACATAATGTGAATGAAACTGCAACGATGTCTGACTTTTTAACTTTGAACTTCACAGCCGCTGAAAATGCACTGCAGGACTTGTGCCCTGGTGACCAGCTCTGGGCAACTGACAGCGAGCAAGAGGGGCGAAGAAATCGACCGCTCTGAGTGTGTTATTCGTATGAACGATGCTCCCAGCCTCGGGTATCAGCAGGACGTCGGTCGGCGCGCAAGCCTGCGTGTTATAGCTCACTCCAGCCTGCAAAGGGTGCTGCGGAGCAGGCAGGAGCTCCTCAACATGAGCCAAGACACAGTGTTCATCTTCTGGGGACCGAGCAGTTGCATGAGACGTGATGGAAAAGGCCATGTTTACAACAACCTAAAGCTTTTAAACCAGCTGCTACCCAAACTTAAAATCTACATTATTTCCAGGATCAAGATGCTGAAGTTTGATGAACTATTTAAAAAGGAAACTGGGATTGACAGGTAAATATTCACATGATGAGCGAGTTTTATATTTTTGGGACTTGAATGAGACAAGATGGAGAGGTGAAAAGAAATCAAGAGACACACAACACACAAAAGAACTGTCATTAGTGTTTATATTAGGGGAATATATTACAAAGATAGAAAGCACTAATTTCCTACCTATTGTTTTATGTACAGAATTCAGTACACAGCAGATGTATGTTTGTCATAAGCAAAGGCAGGAGTAAGGGATTCATTATTCATTATTTTTTGTTTTGACGCATAAACGTAAACACAGTTTAAAGAATGCAAAAACAACAGGATGCACCAGACACTGATATTACCTTCGAGATGTAAAATGCAATTTGTGAACAAACTCCAAACCCTGATTGTGCAAACAGGATGTGATGGATATACGTATGAGCTGAGCGAGAGGCTGCGATTTGGATGAGGCTTTAATGAAGAGCTGCAGCAGCTCCCAGACATGCCAGAACCCTTTGATACATGTGACTCAATCTTTGTAGATGTAACTACATGAGTGGCCGACACCTTTGCCAGCATTCGTGATCGTTTTGGCAATCTCCCCTCAGGACATCTGTGAGTCCTTATCTTGAGGCTATGATCATCATTCACTCACTGATCTGAAAACTGGAGAAAAAAAGTAATGCATGGGAAGAATCCATGCTACTAAACTGGCCAATCACAACCATTGTAGGCTGTGTTCATGTGACATGTAGTTACATTTCCAGGAAGCAGCACATCATTTCATCATCAGTGTAAGGTTTCAGAGGGATCTACAGATATAACATACCTCCTGTGTACATTTTATGCAAAGGTATAATTTTCCTATGGGAAAGCCTAACAGGTGTATGCAGCTGGTAGGCATCAGGAAGTGAAATGCTTGCACTGTAGTCCCAATCCTGCATCTCGAATAAAATTATCTTTAATATTGCATTAAAAAGTAATAACATTCTAAAGAAACAGCTCACAAAAAGAAAACATTTTATCATCAAACATCTCAAGCTGGGTTAACAAAGAGGTATACACGTTCTTTGCTTATAGAGATTATGAAGCGGAGGCACGTTTCCTGACTTTTAATACTTGGTAATTGTCTCTTTGCATACGCGGGACAGGCAAAGTGAAAATGGCTGAATGTGACCTTGCAAAAAAGACAAAGGCAGACAAAGACTGTCGTGAATGCAGCTATTCATCTAAACTCATTTGCATGTGAACAATAAGCCAACAGAATGAAAACTGAATGAAAAATGTTGCATTTGAATGGCAATCCAGTGACTTCTGCTCTCATGTAGCAATAGCCAGTGTCAGAATGAATGTTTTTATGTATTTATCTTTATTTTATTTTCTATTCTATTTCTTTTTTATAACAGCCCATGTATCAACTGTCACACAGTCGGCTACAGGGTTTCCTCTTCAGCGACTTATCAGATGAAATCTAAAAACTACGGTTTTACCATCTTTAATCTTTTCTGAACAGGCAGTAAGAAGGAAGTGCGCTCAGTATATTTTTGTGAAAATGGTAAGCTTCTCTTTTCTTCCAGGAAGAGTTCCAACTCCTGGTTGAGCACCGGCTGGTTTACTATGGCTATAGCCCTGGAGCTGTGTGATAGGATCAACGTCTATGGCATGGTGCCTCCTGATTTCTGCAGGTAGATTCCTGCCGTTTCTTTTTCTTCTCCAAATATTTATTAGCTTTGCTTCATTTTTTTTTAAACTTAGCATAATATGACTTGTAGATTTTTATTGATAAACCACCATGGCCAAAACATAGTTCCATGCAATTCAAATATTTTGGTTTTCAGTAATATTGTGTCAGTTTATAATTGGGTAAAAGGCCAGCAGGGTTTTTATTTGATGTTATAAAGTAAAGACCCCACCATTCTAAAATATGATATGTTTTTTAGTACCAAGATGTGTGATGGGAATTTTAATAGACTACAATGTAATTACTGAATAATAGAGCATTGAAAACCTATGATGAAATGACATATTATTATTGGCAATGTTTAATTTTACAGACGTACAGTTATTTAGTCTTGAAAATCTTAAATACATGAATGTTTGTCATATTTGTCAGATTTTACACAATATGGTTTCTCTTTAGTCGGTTTATTACTACTAGGATAAACAAAAAACAAATGGAAAGAAGTCTGACGTTACAGGACTGCATTATTTCTTTGAGGACGAGCTCTTTTGGTCAGTCTGCATTAAATGTAAAGGTGTGTAAGAGTGGAGCTCTGTACCCGTCAGCGTCAGACAGCAGAGTAATGCTCTGAAATGCCAGTTAAATAAATTAATGATCAGTTGATTGATAAGCAGATACAAAGCAGTGAGTTGGTTGTTCTCCTATTGCCAACTCGTTTCCCTTCACTATTGGGCTTTTGGTATGTTTTCTTTTTCTTCTTCTCCTTTTACCTTTTAAGATGTAGCCAGGGACCACATATTTGAATGATCCCAAGGCTAACTCTTGTGTCTTTACAGAAATAAATATAATATAGAAAAAAATATTTAGATAAGCTGCTTAATCATCTGAGCATTTTGCATTTTGCAGCATTTTGCTCTCCACCAACTCCCAAAAGAAATATCAATGTTCCACCATATTTAACATCTACTAACTAGCTTTGTCTGATGGGTGCAGTAGGTTTGGAGCTGCACAATGCAGCAGAAAACAAGACATACCAATCCACCGAATGTTATTAGAATTAAATAATTATACTGAGAAAGAGCGTGTCACACATGCACGCACTTTTAACCCTTATTCACTGGTTTGTGAATGTTATTTTCTCCTTAGCATCGAGTTTTGTCTGTTAAAATATGCATTGAGATGCTTTATCCTCACGGCAGGTTCAGTTTGTCACTTCCTGTTTGAGCCAGTGGGCCAAATAGTGCATGAAGCGAATGGAACACTTCTTCTGTTTTGTGCTGCAGCCTCACTCTGTGATTTAGTGTGTGCCGACACCACTGATGTTTCCACATAAAATCGTGTCTAGTGCATCTTTAATGATGTCTTCCAACTTGGTAATATAGCATTTACTCCCTGCAGTGGACGACAGCACCACTGAAAACATCTTCACATTTTACAGTGAAACAGCGCTGCTGAAAATATACTGTACAGGTTTTTACCATGTGTTTTTAGCATTTAAGAGACACTGGAAAATTTGCTGATTTTATTTTCTAACATTTGGCCGCAAGGACAAGAGCACAAAGAACACTTTGAAAAATTCATGGCACTCTCACGTGTCACAGAAAGCTCCTCCACTGAGCTTTGTGTTAGCGTGAGTGTCAGATGAATAGGAGAGTGTATAATGAACATTTCTGTGAGTGCAGATTCTTCTGATCTTTCTGTTTTTCTTTGTTCCTTCTTCTCTTTATTCCCCTCTCCGACTTGTTTCTTTCCCCCTCCCCAACCATGAATCTCATAATTACACACTATTTCGACATCCCCCCTGTGCGCATTGGCTTTCATGCTATTTCATGGCTTCCTCCTCTCTCTTCTCGCCTGTGTAGATCCTCCTCCCATCCTACTGTACCATATCATTACTATGAGCCCTCGGGGCCCAACGAGTGCTCCATGTATCTTTCTCACGAGAGAAATCGGCGAGGAAGCCACCACCGTTTCATCACAGAGAAGGCGGTATTTGCAAACTGGGCTCGAACCCGTGACATCCACTTTTACCAGCCAGACTGGAAGCCCTCTCCCATCGTCACCACCGTGAATGGCTCGTACACTGCAAATCCAGCCGGATCCTGAAATGCATCCCAGAGACGATCCCCAGAAATGTGAAATATGTGTGTGGATGGTTTTCAGCGTTCAGATTCCCTCTCTGGCCAGTATGAATACACAAGACAGCAGCAGGACAGAGCGAGCTGCTTGTGGCTGTTAGCCGACTGTCTAAGCAGCTTGGCAGAATGGGATCATTGCGTAACAGCAGCACAAAGCCTCAACAATGCTTTGGAAGTGTAACTCTAAAAGGATGAATTTCATACTGGAATCAAAGCCATGAGGGTTGTCTCAAGTGTGCTTTTTACACAAAATAGAGCCGCTTTAGTAACACTTGAGCTGTCAGAGAGGAAACAGGCAAAAGGAAAACAGTAAACACTGAAAAACTGGGTGCATGTCTCATCTATTCTATCAATTAAAATGGAATAAAAACTCTTCCATATGACGCTAACGTCATGCCTTCAGTGTTGCGCTGATGACGCATAGGATAGTAGTAGGCTAACAGACCACTTTACTGCTGGTGTTCACTGATGATTATGTCATGAAATGCCATGCTTACAACTGCTATTTTTTATGCACAGGTCCATTCACGCGTGGCGAAAAAAGAAGGGACTATATTCATCATTTTCATGAATAATAAACCTAGCTTTATGATTTTCGACTAAAGTGACTGGAATTCATGAGACACTTCACTCACAAGCACAAATGTCAGCTTCATGGTGGATGTAAAAGCGTATCCTCTTGGGATATAAATGTCTGTGACAAATTTCATGGGAATTTATCCGATAGGTGCAGCCTGAATGAAAGTGGAGGACCAACCAAGTGACAACGCACGGCTGGACTGGATTTTTACATTACTGGGTCGGATCATTTATGCTCTTAATGTCTGTGTTTCCACATTCCTGTAAGAAAGTCATGTATAGTTTGCCAATATTTGGCATTAAATGTGATGGAAATAAAATTCTTGTCACAAACATGGCACAGTACATCATGTGTAAATGTAATCTCCCCTCGATGGAAGTCGTATTTAGACACAGTCCAGTTTATAGAGACATGATAATTAGGTCTCATTTTGCTCTCTAGCTCTCTGTAACAGATTGCCCTCAAGAAAGCCCTGCCAGCCCATGTGTCTGATACTCGAGGCCATGATTTGTTCTGTGATTAAATCCAAATGTCAGAACAAGTCCTCAAAGGCTTTTTCCTTGACTTCCAGCCAAGTCAGCTACTCTACCACAGATAAAAATGATTATATCAAAGTGTCCTGAGCAGCCGCTTCGGTCTTGACCCATGGGCTTCTGTCTTCCTTCTGTTCAGCATACCAATAGAGGGAAACTGGATTCTAGCTGGGCCTGATATTGACCTATCCAACCATATCTCCAGGGTTAGGGGGAGCAGCATGACTACTGCAGAATTCAAGTTGTTTCATCCCGCAGAGGCGGGCTGCAAAAAAAAGTCAGAGTGCTGCCTGTTTCTGTGTTCATTCACTTTTTACCAGTAGGACCAGCACTCAGGTTGAATCTTAATATTGTAAGGCTCTCAGGTGCTCTGAGAAAAGCCCACGCTGTGCTGCGGTGTCATGCTAAGTGGACTCACTGCTCCTTAGATCTGAACAGTGTGCACTGTGCACCAATTACTGGCTCTTCAGGTAGAAAGGTTGAATTTTAAAGACCTGAAAGGACAAGTTGGCTGCAAATGAGCCTGCTGTTGCTATCTTAAACACCTCCTTGAGGCCGCATAATCATTTCCATTAAATGTGGAACCGTTCAAAGAAAAAAAAGGATAAAAGCTGTGATGTAGGCAATTTGAAAAAATTATCAGATCATACATCTTGGATGCCAAATGGCATTTAAAACATCATTTAAATGTAATAATACTTTATTAGATAAATAGTTTGACTAAAATATTCTGAGTTAGATAAAAAGACCGTTACCATCATTATCTCTGTAAGTGAAAATGACCCAGAGCTTATTCCAAGAAAATCACTGGAAACAGAGAGAAGCGATAAGCCAAGCTGAGTTTATCGATACGGCACATTTCATGTGACAAACATACTATAGAAACATTATAACATTAACAATAACGCATTCTCTAATAATACTAGTGTGTAAAATGACTTTGTTTTCTTTGCTGGGCTGTTTTTGTTGATCACTACTCCGTGACAAAAAATAGGCAAACTGTGAGTGTCTTTACTAATATGTTGGATTACACTGAAATATAAATCATCTAACCTCTTCCAGATTAAGACCCTTCAAACAAAACTGATTATATAGGAAACTGATCATAAAATGTACGCACATATATGTTTATGCCATATCAAACAATAATGTTATTCTGTACATTTCCCATTAGCAAGAGCATGTAGACTTTGCTTTATGTCTCCTTTTTCAATTCATATAAGAATTATCATCATAAACAATGGTCAAAGATATAAAGTAGCACCACAGTGTTTGTTGCCCTGGTAGTAAAGGTGTAATCCAATTTAATAGCTATGTTTTCTCTGAGTCACTACCAGAAACAGTGCAAAACATCCAACAAATCCCCAAATCTATAATTTCCATTACCAGTGTTGAGTTTGATATTCCCTCTGTGCTTGGCTGTGAGGTCTCTGTGGGAGTAATTGAAACAGCAGCAGGATAAAGTCACAATTTCCTCTCTCCAGGAGTATTTTCCATTATGGTACATATCACATATACTCCGTGGAAGCACAGAAATTGGCTAGTGACAAATATGTCCTATTCATGACAGCTGAGTTTTATCAGCAAGTCTGCAAAATACCATCATCCTATGTGGAGCCAAGACACGTGAGAGATAAGAATTCATGGTGTTTAGTTTTCTCAGACTACACATCATCAATCTTAATGCCTAAAAAACTGTAAATTATCTTTAAAGAGAAATATTGAAACAAGTGCTTAAATTGAATATTGTAATGGTAATTTCCATTCAGGTCTGTATGTTCTGAGTCTACACTGACACCTGGTGGCTTCACAGATTATCAGCATTTTTTTTACATGGTAAATTCCTCTGATAACATCTTTGTACTATATATGAGAAATGTGTCAGGCTGTATTTATACCTGTAAACATGGTCACGATGGCCTGTTGAAGTTCAAACTGACCATCAGAATGGGGAAAAAGAGTGATTTAAAGTACTTTGAATGTAGATTTTTTTTTTTTAATTTTTTTTTCAGATTAGCTGATCTGAGTATTTCAAAAATGGCTGATTTACTGGTCTTATAGTCCAAATAAGAGAGAAAAGATATCCAGTGAGCAGCAGTTCTCTGGGTAAAAATGAACTGTTAATGCCAGAGGTTTGAAGAGAAAAGCCAGACAGCTTACACTTGTCTGCACCAAAGATGTGAAGACTGCTGTGCGAAGTACACGTTAGATTTAAATCAACCAAAATGTACTAAAATGGTTTGAATGTTTCATAGCTCAATAAATTTAAGTGCTTTGTCATTTGAAAGCTTTCTGCAGAAGCATCCCCACATGTAAGATACAATCTGATAAAATGTTACTGTTTTCCATGAGATTAGAGAATCTGATTGATTACAACACACTAAAATCATTGTTGCCTTTTTTCTACCATGCAAATGTTTTCTTTAAAGTAAACGTTGTAATGATGAAATCTGAATTCATCCAAGAAAAGTTTGGTCATCTTACTGTTTTTTGGGGAAAGGGTAGAAAATATACTCACTACATGCTGATGTGACTTATTTTGTGCACACCTTAAATGACTCCTTGATATGCTTGATATGAATGTGCATCATTTAACTAAAAGATAGTCTAAATCAAAAATACCTTTACAATATTATTAAAAAATGAATTCTGATACCTTAAACAGTTGTTTCAGATTATCATTACATAGTTCTGGATTTTTAAAGCTCTGTCAGATATTGTCAGAGAAAAACACATATTAATCTTTGTTTATGTTATAAATCCCTGTAAACTTAAATTAAGATGTAATTCATCTTTTCATCTTAAACCCAGCAGATGGAGACACAACAGGCTGTTTTCTTCCTGTAACTCTTGTGTCAGGAGGTGCTATGTGTGCAACACTGTGCTTAGGGACCTCATTTATTAAATGTTCTTAGATTTATATTTTAACCTAGTAAATATTGTCCTTCAATTTATATGAGACAAATTGCATGAAAACTTGCTCAAGCAGTAAGCTCTCAATCTCAACTTTTACAGCAAGTGTAAGTTTAGTCATGAACATTCAAAAAGACAAAAGCTAGATTCAACCCAGACAGTGAAGCAAAGTTAAGTAAAATCCACAGCTTGGGAGTGTGTGGTCGCTGTGGTAAACAATGAAACATAAATCTCTTACATTATATGAGTCACTACCAGCACTATCTTATTAGCTTATTTTCTGTTAATCAGTAGGTTAAGCTTAGTGGCAATGTGCCATCGCTCACTTTAGTCAAAGGCAAACAGTGTAAAGTGCTCCTATGATCGACCATGAATGAGCATATTTATTTTTTTCTAAATAGTCATAATTCTATGAAGAGGTCACATTTAACTAAATCCTGCAAAAAAAAAAAAATCTATTTCTGTGCAAATGTTAAGATAAGATAAGATAAGATAAGATAAGATAACCTTTAATAGTCCAACATGTGGGAAATTTGTTTTGTTACAGCAGAAAGCGGACAGTGCAAAGTTACATAGAAAAAAAACACTGGAATAAGATACTGTACACAACTGTACACAATAGAATAGAATAAAATAAAATACTTTATACAATAGAATAAAATAGAATACAAATGCTATATACAACTGAGTAAAAATACAACGATGCCAGAAAAGAGTGTTGCACTTAGTGTTATTGTTATTGCACATGTGTGGATGTGTGTGTTTGATCAGTTGAAGTCATTTTTTGTGGAGTCTGACAGCAGTGGGGAGGAAAGACCTACAAAATCTCTCCGTCCCACACCGTGGGTGCCGCAGTCTCCCACTGAAGGAGCTGCTCAGTGCTGTCACAGTCTGCTGCATGGGGTGGGAGATGTTGTCCAACAGGGATGACAGCTTAGCCTCCATTCTCCTGTCACTCACCACCTCCACTGGGTCCAGAGGGCATCCTAGAACAGAGCTGGCCCTGCGGATCAGCCTGTTCAGTCTCTTCCTGTACCCGGCTGAGATGCTGCCGCCGCAGCAGACCACACCGTAAAAGATGGCTGAGGCCACCACAGAGTCATAGAAGGTCTTCAGGAGTGGGCCCTCCACTCCAAACGACCTGAGTCTCCGCAGCAGGTACAGCCTGCTCTGCCCTTTCCTGTAGAGGGCGTCTGAGTAATGAGTCCAGTCCAGTTTGTTGTTCAGATGAACACCAAGTGTAGCTGTCCACAGCCTCAATGTCCATACCTTGGATGTTCAGTGGTTGCAGTGGAGGATGTTTGTGCCTGCAGAAGTCTACCACCAGCTCCTTGGTTTTACTGGTGTTGATCTGGAGGTAGTTCAGCTGGCACCAGTCCACAAACCATGGGTCAGTCCTCTGTATCCTTGTGTCGAACGGAGCCGGAACCGTTCCCTGTGGGGCCCCCGTACTGCAGACGACCCCGTCCGACACGCAGCCCTGAGTCCTCACATACTGTGGTCGGTCGGTGAGGTAGTCCAAAGTCCATGTAGTGAGGTGATGGTCCACTCCAGAGTTCTCCAACGTGTCCTTCAGGACTGTGGGAAGAATACTGAACCCCCTGAGCCAGAGGGTGAACCAGACATGAGCTAGGAGGAATGTACAAACTCAGAAACACTGAGACGGTGTATAAAATGTAAATAAAAACAGAATGCAAATCTCATAAACCCATATTTTATTCACAATAGGACATAAAAAAGCATCAAATGTAGTTTCAAGTAAAAATAAAAGGGCAATTTGAATATGAGGACAGCAACATGACTCAAAAAAGTTGGGTCAAGTTTAGCACTCAGTAGCATTCCCTTTTCTTTTAGGAATAGTCCTGCAAACGTCTTGAGAACTGAGGATGTTATTGCTGAACTTTTGTTAGAGGAAGGTTGTCCCATTTGTGCTCACCAGTCTCAGGACTTCTTTCTCATATTTTTTCATTTCATGACGCATGAAATGTTTTCAGTTGGTGAAAAGTCCGTACTGCACGCACGCTATTATAATAGACTCAGTGTACACAAATATGCAAGGCTTTGCCTGAAAAAAACATCTGGATTCGAGCATCTGTTGCTGTAAAACCTTGCAGCACCAATAGCGCCCTTCCAGATGTGTAAACTGACAATTTCACAAGCACTGGTTTCTTCTTTGGGTGATAGAGCTTTGACCTACACTTGTCAATGGCATTTTAAACTGTGTGCACCTTTCTGGAGCTGTTCCTCAGCCCATACAGTCATTTCCATTACAGTATCATATTGCCCCTGGCCCCGGGCACACAGAGATTTTGCCAGATTCTCAGAATCTTTTGAAGACATTATGTACTGTAGATGATCAGATATTCAAGTCTTCACAATTTTATATCGAGGAACATTATTCTAAACTCATCAAGAAAGAGTTTTCCATACAGGATCAGTTGGGGGTCCTTGTTAACAACAACAGCCTCCAGTGCTGCCTTGTAACGTCTGTAAAAAACAAAAGAAACAATCTCTTTTCTTGTCTTGCTACTCTTCATGTTGCTAAAAGACAAACAGCAGCAGCAGCAGCTACTTTTCATCTGTTTCTTTATTCTCATTATTCATATTTTTACCCAGTGCTTGATTTATAAAACAGGAGGTCTTGGAACACAGACGGAGCTTTTCCAATGAGTCAAGGCAGAGAAAAAGTGAGAAACTCATAAATAATCTGCACTGCCTGGAGAGTATTAGAGCTGGCTGCCCTAACACTGCCTGCAATCATAATACTTTTCCTACACTATTCCTAATTCATAATAAAAAGAACTCCTGCTAATGAAAAAGAAGCCTCAACTTTCTCATTGATTACAGAGTTAAAGAAAGTCTGAACATGAAAAAACACAAAAGACAAAGGCGTACTTGTTTAACATGCTGGAGGAGCGCACAAAGGTCATTAGCTTAATGAGACTCAAGAGAATGTGTTCCAGATCTGAGTAAATACCAACAGGAGCTGAGCTTGTTTGTTGCTTCAAGCTGTTTGTAGGAGTCTTTCCTCTGAGCTTATTTGATACCATCAGCTTCACAAAACTACATCCAGCAGCACCCGTTTGTGAGTCCTCAGAGCCAGATAGTTGTGCTTGTTTATTTGTGTGGCACAGAGTGGAAACTTTATTAGTTATTTATGAGAATCTGACATGATCATTTCAAAAATAGAAAAGTAATTAAAAGAAGAGACTGTTAGCGAAACAGCAAAAACAGAAGCAAGTGACATGAGAAGGACTTACAAACACTTGTGTTTTTAGTAGGTTTAGTTAATTAGTATTTTAACTTCACTGCAACGACAGCAGATGTAAAATGAGACCATAAATCCTTTATCACAATATAAGTTATGTCCCTACAGATCTCTGTCGTGCTGCAGCTTGTATCCAAGGTCAGGGAAGAGGGACTATGACACAAAACTACAATGTGGATCTGGAAGGTGAGCCAGGAACTGGCAGCTGTCGGCTGTTGTTATTGTCAGATAATCCGCTTCTCTCTCAAGTGTTAAGTACTTGCATGATCAAATTTGTGCTGTATCTGAAAGCGAGGTTAACGTGAGATATTTGGCCTTCATCCAACCTGTGTCCAAACTGCTGAGGATTTTCAACAGTTTTGCCAGTGACTCCATTTTGAGCACATTTTGCTACTTCTCCCACTTTGCACCAACTCTGCTGAATTAACAATTTCAAACCGAAGGACATTTGCTGGGCAGGGTTGCAGAGACTGAGTGACAAATGGGGCAAAGTAATGACGGAAGAGAGAAGACGAGTGAGAACAGAAAGTACGTTACCTGTGAGTCTTTGCTCTGGAGTGGTTTTCTGAGATGATGGGAGATGTGAAGAAGAAGTAACAGTACCACTGGCAAAAAGCCTGCATTATGGGTTATTTTCCCATTTTTGCCCCATCTGCTCACAGCTCCATCTGAACCCTGCTGAGTCAGCCTGACTATTAGAACAGCCCCATTAGATACACCCAACAAAAGAACGCGATTGTGCTCCCATGCCTGTGCTTATGCTGGTTCTGCTACTTGTCAACACTACAGTGGAAGGTGTAATGTCTCCTCAGATGATTGCATCAGGAGTCACCTTTTCAGATAATTAGTAACCACCATAAGACAGCAAAGAGAAAGGTTTCATTACCACTTCAAGATGATAAGACATTCTGTTTTCGCACTGAGAACAGACAACGGTAATTACAGACTCAGGAGATAAAATCCGTGTGAATGGAAAAGAAAAGTACCTTTTCTCCTTTTCATTCATCTTTTCTTGTGGTCATTGAAAGCTGTATTATGACACACAGCTAGGGAGGCTGCTGGATCATCTCCCACCTGCATCTTCATTGTTCAGACTGCGCTTTCACTGGCAATTTATTTTATGAAAATATAATTACAGAAAAATTACCTACTCTTATCTAATTTGATAAGAGTAGGTATGTTTCTTTTATTACTAATTGATTGTTCTGGCAAAATATATCATTATTATTCCTGAATGGTCTTTAGCACGTTTATTTATTTATTTTTTTGCTTAATGGTTTGGCTTATTTTATTCAAAGGATGGAAATTAATAGCAAAGAAAAAGAACTTGGGACTATTGTGCTCTTATTAATACTTCAAGCTACTGATACAAATCAATAAAGGCTTTGATCCAGGAGCTATAACTTCTGTGTGGCTGAGGTAACAGAGATTATCAGGTCACTTCTAAGAAAAAATACAACTTTACTGTTCCTAATATATAAAATTATGAGAAAAATCTTGTTTTTAAGTAAAACCACCATCATTGTAACGGTTTTATTGTTTTCAGTCATTTAACACCCAAACCTCTTTTTCATTTCCAAATAATCATATGATTCATAAGTAATCATAATCATGTAAGTATCAGCAGTATGTGTGCAACTAGTTTCTTCTTCTTCTACTATTCCCCTGCAATAAATATTTCCTCTTAGAAACGTTTGCTCCTTGTTGTGAGCAAGTAAGTGTGGAGCATGTGGAGTATGAACGCAATTTGTCCTCCCTCATCAGATAAATCACAAAGGATCAAAAAGATTGAACTTTGCTCCCGGAGCAGACAAAACTGCACTTCAACATATTCCATCTGCTTTGTAGGCAGTGCTAGAATCATGTGCAGTGTGTATAAACAGCACTCCTAACAGATTTGTTGTATTTTGTCAGAAGTGAGAATCTCTAGAATCAGACTTAGTAGACAAAGGAAAACGTACAAATATGATAGAAGGACAGATGTGGGTTGGGTAATGTGTGGAGTTGAACCACACTGAGTCAGGAGAAGAGTCAGTCTGTGAGAAAGACTGTGGGGAAATGAGCTGTAGCTGTGGAAGAGTATAAATTCTTAATTGCTGCTGACCTACCAGTCTCCAGATATGTCAGCTTTCAATAAGCCATAAAACAGCTGCAGTTTTAGCTTAAAGCATTATTTAAATGAGTAACTCTACAGATTTTACATATCAAAATAGGTTTAAGCTAGTTTTGCAAATGTAGTGGAAAAAATTATTTAAATTATTTTGTGACTTCAGGAGTACCTGAAAGAAATCTCATGCACTGGATCAAGGAATGCCTCGAGCCTCTAAAACCCTTTTCTTATATCCGATTGAGGCTGATGGCTCAAAACTACACGTGGTGCTCGTCACCCGACACAAACAAATCTCCGGTCCAGCAGTGGAATTATGATGAGCAGTAAGAAGAAAAATGAGGCCAGTGATGATAAGATGACATTTGCTTTTTTGGCTCTGAACACTGAATCGATTTCGATCAAACCCTTCATTGTCTCCACAGACTGCAGTGATGATTTGGTTTAGTACTTCTTTAAAATAGATAATAATGTTAAGCACAGCATGTCCTTCACATGACTTTTAAAACTTCTGAGAAAAAAACAACTAAAATGGGTTGTTTCTTCTGACAGAAATGCGCACTTAGAAGGTCGCTGGCCTTTCCTGATCCTTTTATGGGACTTTTGTTTTGCTCAGTTCACCAGCCTTTAGTTTGTTCGCATTTCTTAAGGGCATGGCTTCTTTCTTTAGCAGACCTCCGTGGAAAACGAGACGCCTGATGGCAGATGAACAAAAATGACTTAATGTCCGGCTGCACTTTACCATGTGGAGAAAAAAAGGCGGGGTTGACTAATAATCTGGAGTGCAACAAATAAAAGGACACTGCCCTGACGAGCCTAACGCCTGGGCACGTCCACCAGAGAAGACTGATGTGGTCTTAGGGCGCTTGGGTTCAACTTTATGAAGACATTTGTTATCGAATATTCAATTCAGGAGACGCGACCGACACTGCTGATAACTGCGTAAATAGTGCGGGCGACTAAATACATAGAACAATACAGAAAAGAGAGGAAAACTTCTCGATATATTTGCTCACACTTGGAGACGCTTTCGTTCCATGGATAATTCCAATCATTAATAACGATAATTTAATCATGTTAGCTTGGCAGCATTTTTATCAGTCGGTGCAATCCCCAACCAGAGTGTTAACGCACATACAAGAGGACGAAAGCAGATTCTTTCTTGGTGTGCAGCCTCTTGAGTTGCGTCTGAGCTCACAGCTCGCCTATGCGCCCTCATCGAGACTTGGCACCTGCTGTACGCAGACGGAACAAGGACTGGAACAACATTAACTGCCGTCTCTTCTGTTTTTAAAGACAGAGAACGAGGAGGCTTTTAACTTATGGAGAGCTATCCCAGCGAAGCCCAAACCTGAGGTAAGGAATTATTTATTGAAATCAACCAAACCGAGGAATCTTCAATAGTCAGAAAAAGGTCATGAATTTGAGGAAAGAAGCGTTCACTGCACTCTGATGTGGTCTGATTGTTCCTATTGGAAAGAGAAATGGATGAGTGGGAATTACTACAAAAGCAATCGCAATAGGAGTTTAAAGTGTATATAAGCTTTATTCTTGAAAATATTAATAATGTTAAACTTGTGTCTTACTTGCTTCCAAGTCAATTTTATCAGTAGATTTCATCCAAACCATTGTTTTGGTCTAATTGAATCACACAGATATTTTCCATTTACCTTCTCTTTCAGACTTAATTCCAGCCATGTCAGCTAATGGGAGTTCAGAGTCCAGCTGCAGGTCAGAGGTTAGACCCACCAATAACACCTGTTTCCAGAAGGAACTGTCTATCACTGCATCAGTAATCTCTATGACTGTTGGCATCTTCTCCAACAGCCTTGCTCTGTTCATTCTGCTGAAATCCTACAGCAGCATCCGCACCAAGTCCAGGGCATCCTTCCTGCTGTTTGCCAGCAGCCTGGTGATCACAGATCTGCTGGGTCACCTCATTAATGGATCCCTGGTGCTTTTTGTGTACAGTGCTGAAAAGAAATGGGAGAATTTTGATCCTTATCAAATCATATGCACCATCTTTGGGGCATGTATGGTGTTCTTTGGCTTGAGCCCCTTGTTCCTGGGAAGTGCTATGGCTGTGGAGCGCTGCATTGGAGTCACTAAGCCTATCTTCCACTCCACAGTGTTGGCCTCACACCACATGAAAAGGCTCCTTGGGGTCACCTGGCTGCTTGCTGCACTGGTGGCTGCGCTGCCTGTAATGCTGTCGAAGCCCTACAAGGTTCAAAGGTCCAGGAGCTGGTGCTTTTTCCTTATCGAGCAAACCAAAGACTGGCTGGATGTGCTCCTGCCGCTGCTATTTTCATTGCTGGGGCTGCTGGCACTGCTGATCTCCATTGCCTGCAACACGCTAACAGGCTGTGTTCTAATACAGGCCAAACTGCGCCACAAGCATCACTGCAGAAGCATGCCTTATCACATAGAGATGATCTGCCAGCTCCTGGCTATCATGCTGGTGTCCTGCATATGCTGGGGCCCATTACTGGTAAGACCTCCTCAGCACACCTTTAACAGACAGTTAAAAATTACAGGGAAAAACGAAAAATTACAGAGCGTAGAGTGACACTGAGGAAGCTAAGCTGGATTTGTTCCCAGCCACCTAAAGCCTTTCCATATATCTTTGTTAAAGCAGTGTTATGTTGCATTTCTGATCATTAAACTACTGCTGTTGGTCAGTGTGTCCATGATGCATTTTGAAGATGAGTAAGTACATCGACATCACAGCAATAAGGGGAGTTTTTTTTTAAATACTAGAATTGTTAGCAAACTTAACAGCTGCTTACTGGAGGTCAGAACAAGAAACCACATCACACTCCCACAACAATAGAAGCCTAACTGAGCATAGCTGAAATATTAATGACAGCAATACTAAATGAATGAGATTAAATTAAATTGAGATTAAATATTACCAGTCATCTGATTCTTTGCAGCATTAGTATTTATTTAATTAAAAATTCCCAAATAAAACAATAAATTAAATTACATTAAAGTCAATGTAACCAAGTAAGATTAAAAGGTTCATGTCAATTAGATTAAACACACAAATTTAAGTAATGTTTGCATTTTCACAGTAGTTTAATAACAGTGTTATCATAAAAAAATAAAAGTAACACTGAAACAAATGAAAACTAAACTAAAACTGAACATTTAAACTGAAATTTAAATAAAAAAAACACTGAATTAAAAACAAAAACTCAAAATAAAATTTAAAAAAGTGCAATAAATGTGATAAGATGAAACCATTTGGAAGAAAATCGATTGCAGAAGCATGAGCATGAAGACAGAGAGACGAGTCATCATAATGCAGACTCCCAGATGAAGGAGGTGGAGAGTAACATGACCCCTATAAGCGAGCGGTGATGGAGCCGAGTGTGATTGGTGACGGGGTTTTCCATTGAGAGGCCTTTAAAAATGACAATGATATGGAAATGAGAAGGAGGAAAATGAAACAGAGGTGATGAAAAAAATAAGCAGAAATAATAGCTGTTATCACCAAGAGGAACGGAGACAGAATGTGAGAAAACAGATCCTACTATACCCGAGCATGTCTGTGGTGCCCTAAGAAAGCTCTGTTTGTCTGTCTTTGCATTTTAAAGGGTTTGATACAAACAGGTTTTTCTCCACTTCCATCACTGTTCTTTTCTATCCTTGTCATCATCATGTAAAAGATGTCTGATGTTTAATCGTTGTACACTGGTGGAAATCAGCAAATGTATTAATTAAGGACTTGTGATGCCAAGCAATAGATGCCAGACAAGCTGAACAATATGGCAGCTGCTTTGAAGACTCTTCCAAATAATCATGGTTTTGAATTATTATTCAAATTAAGCAATTCTAATATTTTTAAAAAAAAGAAAGTAAATGCTTTGAATTAGAGATCTCTTAATAACAACAAAGATGCAAAATTGCACACACTAATCTTACCTCGTTTTTCCTGTAACTTCCCAGCCAGTCTATCACAACCAGTCTAACACAACCAGTCTAACACAACCAGTCTAACACAACCAGTCTAACACAACCAGTCTATCACAACCAGTCTAACACAACCAGTCTAACACAACCAGTCTAACACAACCAGTCTAAAATTGTTTTCTATTAAAGTATTTGATAAATATTTAGAATAACTGTTTTCCTACCACTCCAATAGATCCATGTCACCATTCTGAGTACCAGAGCCACGGATGAGTCTCCGTCTTTTAGTCTGCTGACTATACGCATGGCTACATGGAACCAGATCCTGGACCCGTGGGTCTACATCCTGCTGAGGAAGGCTGTTCTCAGGAAAATCTTCGTGTTGCTTCACGGCTGTTGTGGCTCGAAATTTTACACCCTGCATCGGTGGCAGCGCAGTATGCTCCACAGCTCAGCGGAGACCAGCAGCTCCAGTGGTTCATCTGATTGCCGCTGCCTCGGTAAAACACCTGTGCATGATGTTGTCATCAAATCCATCACCTGAACCCTGTCCTGAGTCTTTTATCTGAGAACGCCAAGGTGCTGAAAAACAAAAGGAAAGAAAATCATTTGGAATACTAGAAGGACATTTCTAAAGAGCGCTTATCCTAAGGTCAATTTTAAAGTGACCCAGGTCTAAAACAAAATTCCTTTGATTCTTCCTTTGCATGCGCTCTTCCTCTTTGCAAAGTTTCATCCCATTTCAGCTCCTGCAGATGAATAAGACGCACTGAGACACTAGAAGACTATCAAAAATGCACTTACACAAACCACAAATGTTTTCTTGTAACATTTGCAAAATGATCACCATGAATTGTCACTATTACTGTATATTGTGGTATTGACTTTTTGTTCTAAACTTTTAGCCCCGCGTTCTGCATCAGGGGCACTAGACAAGTTCTATCAAAAACTGTCACAGTGTTAGAGACGAACCAACAGTCACTGTTAAGTCGTAGACATTGTTTTATTCATTCCTGGCTTTGGTCCACGTGCAGCTCCAGCCTGTGTCTTTGCACTACTATTTATTGATTGTGACTGAGTCTTCTTTGACCTTACATGTTAACTTTTTATTATAAGGATTCCAGTATAATGTGTTAATCATTTGGTTTGCACAGATGTGCAAGAGACAATAAGCGTGCAAAAAAACAAATGATCATCCTCCACCACCATGCTGACATCAGTATGATGTCTTTGTGCTAATATTGTGCTGTACTTAGTTTTCATCAAACATGGCTGTGCATTGATGCCGAACATCTCTTCTTTGGTGCTGTCTGTCCAAAGCACATTATTCAAGAGGTCTTGTGGTTTGTTCAAATGCGACTTTGCAAACTTAACCCATGTTGCTTTCATGCTTTTAAAGAGAAGAGGCAACCCTGGCATTTAGCAGGACCAGAAGCAGTAAGGGTATACCGGTACTTAGGTTTTCAGAGGACTGTTTTACCTGAAGCAAATATTTTGTGCTGAAAGTCTAGTTGATGTTTAAAACAAGCTTTTCCCAACAATTTCACCACGACAGTAAACTTTTGCTCATTGAGTGTTTTGAATGTCATCAAGTGTTTTCTTTTTTTATAGTGTGTGAGCTGTTAACGTGATGGTGTATACCGTACCAGCCTTTAAAACAATTTAAGCCTGCATTATGTTATAACATGGACCAATTGAAAACATGATTTTTGCCTGTATCAGTACGTTTGATGTTTTAAATGGTTCGGGTGAGTGTTGTGCTTTTCTTTCAAAGTGTTGTAAAGAATGATCAGAGTAAGAAGTTTCTGGTTGAAGTATGTAACGCTGCATTCAAGTGTGATCATGATCAGAACGAAAGCAGATGTTTTGAGAGGATCGTCTTTCAGCAGTAAGTAGTCTGCTGGTAGGTGCGTTATTACTTTGTAAATGTGATTTTTTTTCGCACCGGTGCTTCTGCATCATGACACTTTTTTTTTACAAAACAACACAAAACTTTCCAATGTGTTTGTCCTGTACTGTGTAATAAAACGGAAAATGGAAAAACAAACCATAAACATTAAAGAGAAAATGGTGAAAATGTTTTTTTTTAATGCGTTGTAGTCAAGATAATGTGAGTTCACAGCGAGGTTTTCTCCACCCTAAACATCTTTCGAGGACAGAGTGCGTCTTGTTTTAGCCCCAAGGAATCTGAAATATGAGACTAGAATAGGCAAGAAATCGGTGATTTCTTATTATAAATTATTATGTATTTTGAAAAAGAATGGATTTTGCTGCTTTTGTGAGTGTAATTTTAAAACGACACGTTATTATTTAGTTAGTTATTACATCCCATCTGTTGACAAAACAGAAATATGAGATACAATCTTTACTTTGAGTGTCCTGAACTGTAGTCTTATAACATTGCTTTAAGCACTGTAGACGTCTACTTACATTCCACTCCAAGCTCTACTCTGTCACTTCATGCAGAACTTTACAAATGGGCACACATTGTTTGATTAACAATCGTTTTCAAAAGCAGAACTGGAAATGGACTAACATCACACATTCACACAGCGCTTATTCTCTACATTTGGGTTTGAATTAACATTAACATGCATGTTTGCATGTTTTAGGACAGTGGATGGAAGACGGGGTACTTGGAGGAAACCCATGAGTGAGAACATGAAAACTCCAGACAGAAAGGCCCTAGTTGGGGTTTAAACCAGGAACCAGTGCACCACAACAGCACCCACCTCAACATGTTTAAGTCTCTCACTAAGCCTGTGGTTCAAGACGAGCTCAGTTAGTCAGAACAGCAGAACAGCAGATGAAAACAGGGGATACATGAATAAATAAGCCTGCTACAGAAGGCCATAAAAACAGACGTTTGCTTCCATCCATGCTTAACGTAGCACTGTTCACTGGGAAAATTGCATTTGCAATGACAAACCTGCAACTGTGCAGTTTGTGACTGAATGAGTTTTTAAAAGTTAGATTTATCAGGCATCAGTGAAAAGTCCCACACACATACTGGCGGCCACACATTGTTCCCACACTCGTCATGCGATTTTTGTTTGTTCTGTAATATTGACTATAAGGGGACATGTACACGGGTAATAACCAGAGTGGCTTCAGTTTCCCACACTGTGGTCCAGTCCGCTGACAGTGTCGCTTTACAGTTATTAGTGTAGCTTTAAACAGCATCCCATAGGTGGCAGCACGACACCAAATCCCTCCCGCTGGTCGGAGACGAAGAAGGGGTGGGACGGTGGGGGGGAGATCAGCCATATGATGTGTGACGTCATCTCTTCCTCATCACCTCCATCTTTCGGTGCCGCATGCCTCTGTGCTTAATGGAGCAGGCTCGTTCCCGTAGATGCTGGCTTTTGTGAGAGGGGTGCGGTTTTTGCGGCCCGTGCGGTTGTTGGTTTGCGGACGGAGCGCAACTGCCGGCGCGAGCGGAGCAGCGATACGGTGTGTGTTCACTGTGGGCCGAGTGTTGTGTTTTCATCTCAGCAGCTGTCTGAGACGCGCGCGCGCACACACACACGCGCGTCTGCTGTCAAGTTAGTGCCAGCTCTGGAGCTACAGATACAGTTGTATCTGCTACATCTAGCTTTCCTGTCTCTTTAACATCTCTATTCTCTCGCCTTGTTTTTATGATAATGATAATAATAGTAATAATAGTGATATTTTTCCGTATTTTTGTAACATTGCTCATATTGTTGCAGCAAATACTCCCGTTGTTTTAAAAATAAATGTATTTTGTCTTTATTTTTTTCCTCCTATAGTTGAGAACATGAATCAGGAAAAACTGGCAAAACTTCAAGCCCAGGTGCGGATAGGAGGAAAGGTAAGTTGCAAAAATGAAGGGATTTTGATTGCTGAGCTGGTACAGCATCACCTAGGACACATTAAAAAGCAGGGTGGTTATTGTAGTTCTCCAGTTCGTGGTTATAATTACCAGTTACTGCTCTTTTTTAAAGTCTTTTTTAATTGTGTTGCCTGCAGAAAATAAGCACTGATTGGACAATCAAATTGGTTGATTAAAAACAAAAGAAAAAAATGAATCAAGTATTCATTAAAGTGCCCATTAAGTGGTGTATTAAAGTTCTGATATATGATAATTTTAATAATTTATGTATTTTATTACAGTTTTTCCTAATTTTACACAATAAAATGCTTGATCATATCAATCCTTTTAAAAAAGTTGCCTCATTCTCCTCACATGCAAAGTTTTTAATAGTCTGGCCCGTCATCTTTTAAAGATGCAGGACTGCAGGCTTACTTGTGGTTCCTGGAGTTTCTGAAAGTAGAATAGGAGGCAGATCTCCTTCCATCTCCCAGTTTGGATTCATAGACAGACTCTCTCTGCCTTTAAGGTTAGACTCAAAACTTTCCTTTTTGATACAACTTAGTTAGGGATGGCTCAGGGGACAGTAAACCATCCTTTAGTAATGCTGCTATAGGTCAGACTGCTGCAGAACTGCATGTGATGCACTGAGTGCTTCATCTCTTTGTGTTTATACACCGCTGCAACATGTCATTATATTTTTATCTCCTCTCCCTCAGTCTGGTTTCTGTCTGGTCTCCCTGTGCTCTCCTTTTCTGTTCTCTTCTCTTTCCTCTCACCCTCCCTATTGCTTGTGGCAGATGGCTGGCCCTCTCTGAGGCTGGACCTGCTGGAGGTTTCTTCCTAATTAAAGGGAGGTTTTCCTTCTCACTGTCATAAGTGCTCGCTCAAAGGGAGTCACTTGATTGTTGGGGTTTTCTCCAGTTCTGCCTCTAGACACAGAATAAAGTATCTAGACGAAACTGCTGTTGTGAATTGGTATATGTATATATATATATATATATATATATATATATAATAATCTGACAATACATATAATATATAATATATATAATATAATATATATATATATATATTATATAAATATATATATATATATAATATATTATATATATATATATATGAACCTGAACTGACAATAGAATTGAAAATTATCGTCTGATAAAACTCTTTCAGCATGCATTTTTCATTTGTCTTTACTATTTGGGCTGATTGGGACCCGATAAATCATAACAAGAGTTGAATCAAGACGCTTTATATTGTACAGACCTTACAGTAATAGACAGGAAACAGAGAAAACCATGATATGAGGGCACATGTTGGGGAAGTCCATCAGCCTTTCACGGCTTATGTGTGCTATCGTTGTCACCAAGTTCTCAAGTTTGTGAACTTGAGTACCAAGCAACGTAGGATTTAAATTGATACCATGTGTACCTACTAAAAAACTTGGACGAGTTTGAATATCGGTGACGTCGACCTCAAGGTTAAGTTTGTATGTTGGACTTAAAAATGTATTTATTGACAGGTGTCTCTACTAGGAGGCTGAGGGGTACTGCTGGCACTACTGGTATTTTTTGTGTCTGAAAGAAAAAAAATATCAGCTGATATAATCGAATATTAGATTTTTAAATGACCACTAGTATCACTCTTATATCGATTAGGCTTTACTTTTAATCCTCGAATGATTAATTCATAATAATTCAGAAAATTCTGTCAATCGACAAATAGATGAATCCATTATTTGTTTTGTATCTAACGGCATGATTTGGATTCAGTATGTGATTTATTCTCTAACCCATTATTTCTTCTAATCTTTAACCATTTATATTACAGTGAATGGCCCCCCTATGCCCTTATTAGGGTGTGAATTGAAAACCAGTGTCAAAGTTGTCTGCTGTTATTGGTGTTGACATGTTTTGTTTTGAGATGATAAAACATTTGAGTTGATGCTGTATATACCTTCTTAATCCCCCCCCTACACACACACACACACATGCAAACTGCGAAAAAAAGATCAGCCCATGCACTTCCTCGTGATTGAAGCTAAAGTCTTTTTTTATAACTGATTAACTCACGATGGTATTTTTTTGCAACAGGCTCTGATCTCTCTAGTTGCACAGTAGTTTACTTTTGGCTTCAGGGTGACTGGCTAGGCAGGGAAGAAAGCTGAAGACATAATTTCACTCTGTAAAAGGTTAAATGATGACTAAAACTATTAGTGAAAGTGTAAGTGGTAAGCAATCAGAACCGGACAGAGGATTTAAACACAATATTTTGTAACTAGCCAAACGTTTTCTGTCGCTGTATTTTTCTCCTTTCTTCTGTTTCTAAGTCACAGCCTATGACTTAGAAAAGTGTTGATCTGATTGTATGTTTTATGTTCTCAGGGCACTGCACGCAGGAAGAAGAAGGTGGTTCACAGAACTGCAACAGCTGATGACAAAAAGCTTCAGAGTTCACTGAAGAAGTTTGCTGTCAACAATATTGCTGGCATTGAGGAGGTAAACTGACGTAGGTGAATGTGCGGTCGTGTAGAGCAGACCACTGTTTAGTTTTTCAAAGGTATCAATAACGTGCATGGACGTGGGTGACTTGAGAGAACTTGGGTGATCTTTTCTCCTCAGGTGAACATGATCAAGGATGACGGGACTGTGATTCACTTTAACAACCCCAAAGTTCAGGCCTCTCTATCCGCCAACACCTTTGCGATCACCGGCCACGCTGAGACCAAACAGATGACAGAGATGCTGCCCGCCATCCTCAGTCAGCTTGGAGCAGACAGCCTCAGCAGCCTGCGCAAGCTCGCAGAACAGTTCCCTCGGCAAGGTGGGTCGCCCCTCAGGGCTTTGATTTTTATTACATTGATTTTATGTTCATTTTTGGTATCAGCTTAACTTGTTTGTACCAAAAAGGATAAAAGAGGTAGGAGACACAAAGTTTACCTGTTAAGTAGATGCCTAAACTTTTTCCTTTTAGTTGGGATTCATTTTCACTCGCTTCCTTTTTGGGAGGATAATTTGTAGTTGACGCCACAGGTTGATTATACTTTGATTCATGGGAAAGAAATTCTTGCAGCAGCTCATGTGCAAAATATTCACACCCTCTTTCCAAAGCATTTACAGCTTCTGGTTTTCTTGGGTAAGGCTCTACAATCTTTGTCCACCTGGAAATGTGCAGTTTATCCAGTTCTTCCTGGTTCCTGGTCCTGATTCTAGGAACGGTTCAGGTGGTCAAGTGCTTCTCGGAACAGTTAAAGCCACATTAACATCACAGAGGTCGATTGAGAGCCGTGCGACCTTGTGGTGGCTTCTTCGTCTTTTTTTTGTCTTAACATTCAGTGTATATGCAGGTTTCTGACTTTCTAAGCTGCTGCATGACCCGTCAGTTCAGTTTGCTCCATTTGAACCCCAGTCAAGTTCTAGGCAAAGAAGAGCTACAACACAGTTAAATATGCAAAATCCACTTTATACTTAATATTTACTTTTCAAGGTGAAGCAAATCTTTTAAAGATGAGTTTTTCCAGATGAGCCAAGATGGTATAAACATATACTGGCCACTTTATTAGGTCTTTAACAAACATATCTAAGCAGCCAATCACTTGAGAGCAAGTCAGTGCATTTAGGCACAGAACCAAGCATCAGAGTGGAGAAGAAAGGTAAAAGTGATTTTGAACATGGAATGGTTTTTGGTGCCATGCCATGAAAACGTTCGTCTGAGTATTTCAGAGGCTGCGATCTACTGGGATTTTCCCGCACAAGAAGGTAATCTCTAAGGGTTTACAGAGAGTGGTCTGAAAAAGAGAATATATCCAGTGAGTGGTAGTTCTCGGGATGAAAATGCCCTGTTAATGCCAGAGATCAGAGGAGACTAGCCAGACTGCTTCAAGCCAATAGAAAGGCAACAGTAACTTGTTAGAATCAAGTTTTGCAAAAAAAAAAAATCATCTCTGAACCAGCAACCTGTCAGCTAACAGCAGGAAGCTGAGACTGCGATTCAAACAAGCTAAGGCAATAAACGACTGGAAGAAATGTTGCCTGGTCTAATAAGTCTCAATTTCAAGTGATATGAGCCAATACTGGCATATCATAGAGATCAATACCAGCATATATGATAGAAAACTCAGCTCAAAAAACCCTCTCACCTCTGTTTGCCAAATACAGAGACAAGCGGTGTCTCCACATGCCACCAGTGCAGCTTCAGTGCTCCTTTCATTGATTCTTCAAGTCTCTGGGCCTCATTGTTCTGAAAGCTATTCCCTTATTGTGGAGAATGCTAACATGGTGATGCCAAAGGCCACTACCGATGATCCATCGCTCATGGTTTGTGAATGGAGTACTGTCATACTGGAAGAGAACACTCGTATACAGATATGCTTCATCATAGGTTAAAAGTCATTATTTGAGGCAACTTTCTATCACTTTCCAGCTAAAATGTGTTTTTTGTGCATTTCGTCTTAGCTCTTGAAAGCAAGGCTCCAAAGCCAGAGGACATTGAGGAAGAGGATGATGATGTGCCAGGTATGCAGTGTCACATGAATAAAAAGAAGAATGATCAGAATGAAAACTTAGAGACAGCTACACTCTGTTAAATTTTCATCGTAGTATAGAAGATTGCTCTTTTTACTCAATTTAAGTCAATTTGCTCTTTTGAATATTTTTCTGCAGCCCTGAAAAGTTACTACAGTTGAACTCATGTATGTGACTTTAGATTGTTCCTCTAGTTTAACTATTTAATGCTGTGCTTTTGCTGTTCTGTAGATCTCGTGGAGAACTTTGATGAAGCATCAAAGAACGAGGCAAACTGACAGAAAAATTCACTGGACTGAAGTGGAGCCTCCGTCTGTCTTTTTGAGTGTAGTGATCCGGGCATATCAGACAGTATCTCCAAATATATCCCACAGTTCCAATGACCTACAGATGTCTGAGTCACACACTAGCACTACTAGGTTGTGTATTTAAAAAAGAGAGAGAGAGAGAAAAGAATAAGAACCCAACGCTCATCTGGTAAACGGTGAATCTCTTCCACACTGTCAGTCATTATCAGATTACTGTGGTCTTTAAAGCCAGTCTTAAGGGATTTTTTTGTGTGTTTTGTTTATGAAACAAAAAAGACGTTTAACATTTTTTAAATGATGCTGTGATCATTGACTGAATGTTCTGAATGTTTTTATCAATAAATCAAAGAATTGTGTGCAGATTCATGTGAAAAGAAGCCTCGTCAGTTTCCTACAGAATGACAGGTCGTGCATAAGGCTGGATTTTTATGTTTGGCACCTTAGCTCTGCTGTCTTGGCTTGTACACCGTCCTGCGGGCTGTGTGGACAGCAAACTGGGGAGGGACATTTCTGCACACCTCTTGAGTTTCTTCAAAGAGCTGCAGAGAGGCACGGGGGAGGAGGGAGATCACACAGAAAGGGGGGGTAAGAGAGAGGCGAAATCATCCCATCTTTCGCTTGTGAGCAAGGCACTGCTGCTTGAATCCATTTTCCTCCGCGCTCAGATGTAACAGGATAAAATGCTGAAGTTCTTCACAGCGCGGGATGATGAGAATGAAAGCCTTTTGGGAGCAATAACTGAGGGTAAGACGTTTGATTGCTCTGGAAATACCGGGGTGGGAATGCGTTTACTCCCATTCATTGCTTGTGCGCGCGCGCTTGTGTGTGTGTGTGTGTGTGTGTGTGTGTGTGTGTGTGTGCCACTGAAAAAAACGCTGATATAACACTTGGCTGCGCGCATAGACCGCGTCATCTGAAAAGCGCGTGCGCGTATGTGTGCGTGTTGCGCACTTTCGCGTGAACACGGGCTGCTTACATACATACTCCACTGTAGCCTCACTCAGCGTCACCTCAATAAAGTGTCCCGGCTGATCCGGTGTACCGGGGTGCGGGGTGAATGTCGCATTGCCTCCGGCCTCTGTGCCCGCGAGCACATTAAACATTTGCACGTGTGTGGAATGCGTCACTGTCCCGGGAAGTGAGAGCTCAGTGAGCCGGATCGGTGCAGGCAGGCACGCCGCTGTTTCGGGAAGTCTTCACTTTGTTGCCTTCGGTAAAAATGACGCCGCCAGCTTTTTATTTTTTCTTCATGTTTTTTAAGGACGGCTTTCTGTTGTAAATGAGCTGCAGTGCAGTTTAACGTGTACAGTTAGTCAGTAGCGCCCAATGTTTTGACGAGACTTTCAATCGAATAATCAAATACATGACGATCTGCATTTAAACCTATAAGAGCCTTATCCCCTTAAACCGGCCTATTCAGGAAACGCTGGTAGATCAATGAAACATCAGTTGTGCATACATTAACTCCCTTTGCGCTGCCGGCTGCTAATGTGCTGGGAAGGGCATTGAATCAGTAATTGGCTGTAATTACGGGAGGTGTTCTTAATGTAGAAACCTTGAATGGAGTGATTGCAGAATCAAGCGGCTTACTTGCATATTTTTATTCTGAAACATGCAATAAACACAGTACTGTCACTTGAAACATCTTTTATTTGTTCATTACACATATTTAACATCCGCCTCTGTGTGTGTATTTGTGTTTGTGTAACAATATGGCTCAATATAAGGAAGCAGCAAAGGTTTTGACACGTCTAAACACAAAGTTACTGCTCAACTTTTTGTTCTCTAGGGAACCAGCTGCTATATGGTATCATTAATCTCTTGTACAACTACCACTGGCTATTTTGATCATCAGATACACCTCTCAAGGGCAACCACACTAATGCTGCCATTAGTGAGGGCTGAAATCTAGAAGATGTCTGTTTAACAGTGAACAGCTTTTTCGCCTTAATGAGCAGGCAGGACGTGCATCATTGTATGTGCTAGTCTGTGTATGTTTGACAGATAGAGAGATGGAGATGTTGACTTTCCCTTCTTGCTGGTGATATCATTATCATTGAAACAGATGAAGGGGACAGTACGTCTCTTCAGGACACCAAGCACCACTGGCTGAACAGACCCTGTCTGCTGGTGCTCAAAGATGGAGATGTGTCAAAACCTGCACTGGACTGTAGAGAAATCAGACCGCAATCTCCATCTAAAGCCACATCGGATGCGACGCTCAGAAGCAAATCTGGACCTTGTGAGCAGAAACCTATTGAACATCCCACTGAATCTGCTTCCCAAGTGGTGAATGGCAGCTGCACTGTGACTTCCATCTCCACATGGGGTGAAAAGGAGTCCCCCAGCCCTCTAGTGTTGGGCCCAGCAGAGGCCGCGTGGGCAGAGGAGGAGGAAGAGAAGAACCAGAAGTCGCCGGTTCTCCCATCAAAGGAAGACTCTGTGATTGAGGAGAAGGAGCGGGAGGAAAGTGGGCTGGAGCAGCAGGATGAGACCTGCAGCTTGGAGGGACCATCTCGAGGAGATCAGACAAACACCAATAAGGCTGGGGCAGGCCGCGGGGAGGAAGCGATGGGTGAGTGCGCTGCTTCTCCTGTGGATCTCGATGACATGTCTGAGACGAGCCCCGTTGGCATTTTGTCCAAGGATCGAGTCACTGTCCTTGGTGAGGTGGCCCCCGTGTGGGTCCCCGATGCCGAAGCGCAGGTCTGCATGAAGTGTGGTATCAAGTTTACATTCACCAAGAGGAGGCACCACTGCCGTGCCTGTGGGAAGGTAAAAAAGGATTTAAAAGTTCATTTCTGTGTAATTAAATCTGAAGTGAAATAAAATTAGCAACTTGTAAGTGGAGTGGAGTGTACGTGTGTGTCTCTGTTCATGTGTGGTGTGTGTGCATGTGTGTGTCGTCAGGTTTTTTGTGCACTTTGCTCCAGTTTGAAGTTCAAACTTACGCACCTGGATGGGAAGGAGGGACGAGTGTGCATTTCCTGTCATTCAGCACTCATTAAAAGTGAGCGTAATTTTTTTTTTAGGTATTGCTGTAGTTGTATTTTTGAAATCATGCAGAAATCATTCTTGTATCCTCTCTTCAGGGATGTCTCCAAAAGGAAAAAGAAGGGTGTGGTTCGCAGACGAAATCCTCACCAATAAGCATTCAGAGTCTGCCCCGACCACACCCGTCAGGGAGCCCGCGTTCTCACCGCTGATGAGTCGAGTGCTGGGTGGGCCTGTTAAAAGTCCTGTGGGTTCACCCCAGATCAGGAGAACTTTGAGGCCACATGGAACAATGATTGGTGTAGGTTCACCCAAAACTTGCCACTAAAACTCGACTACAGGGAAAATGTTGTTGTTGTTCTGTGATTTAGAGGAAAATGAATGATATATGTATTCTCACTCTGCCTCCCTTCAACTCCAGGAGGCCTGTGGTCCCTACGGCTGGGGAACCACAGCTTTAGTGAGCAGCTCTGCTAACCTCATTCCCTTGGATGGTTTGCCACCCATACTCACCTCCACAGGAGTCAAAGGAGGTAGGGCTAGCTCCAATTTAGAGTTTCAAAGTGAAAAGTAAACTTATTGTGTTTCCTCCTCAGATCCAGATACTTCTTGTTTTTCATTATATTCCTCCCCTTTTGTTAATGCTTTCATGTCTTGCATAGTGCATGGTGCAAATATTGATGGCGGGTCACAAAGAAATAGGAGTTCTATGTAAATTGGGCAGCCCATGGCAAGGGGAAAAAATGGTCTCTGATTTTGAGCAGTTAATAGTTTAGTGAAAGCAGCAATTACAGATTCACACTGAATAAATTAGTGGTTCCTCATTTTTTTCTGCTCACCCTCCTTTGCCTATAACATTCCCCATAGTTAATACAGAAAAACAACTTCGGCGTGCAAAAAAAGAAATGAGGAACAAGTGACTCTGTAAAGTGTCCATCTTGTTCCGCTACTTGCTGTCAGAAGCTACTATTTTATGACAAGAAAAACACAGTGTTCTCTCTCCATAGCCCACTATGGTGAAGCCAAGATTTGCCTCGACATTTTTTCTAGGCTTTGATGTTTGGATGGTTAGTGCAGTTTTTTTTTTCAATCTTATTTAAGCATTAACCAACAGTACCTTTCACAGACCTGTCCATGGCTTGCTTTCAGGGCAAATGTTGTAATTGTAATTTAGCTTCACTGCCCCTCCCCTTTTATAACTCTTATTCCATCCCAGGGAACCACTGACCAGAAACTAGCACCTTTGTTTTGGTTTAAGCACTAACCAGAAGGGACAACTACAGCAAGTATTACATATATGCATGATTTCCACCCATTAATCTAAAGAGCCAGTTCATAATTTCACAATACCAAATATGCATGATGAATCTCTATATGTCTTTATGTTACCAACAACTTGAGCCACATTTGACTACTTTGCTGTAAATAATTCCAAATATTTTTTTCATGCTCACTCAGCTGCTCTAGCTTGTGCACATGCTCCGATACCTCTTTGCTGCTCTTTGTGATTGCATTGTTTAAGAGAACCAGGCAATCCTTCCACATGATCCATATTTATTTATTTTTTAATTTTTTTATTTATTTATTTATTTATTAATGTGTTGGGTGTTCTGACTTACTACACTCGAATGCTGCTACTTTAATTTATTACATGGACACTGTAATGCCTGGTTAAATGGGGCAGTCCCAAGGCATTAATAAAACTGATCTGTTATTAATAACAGCTACCTGCTACTTGCCATCTTATTTAGAGCCACACTCTAATATTAATCTTTAATCTAATACTGGGCTGTTTTTTGTGGTGAGTAAGAGTAGATTAGAAAACACTTTAAAAGATGTTCTAATCTACCCCCCAGACTACACTGTGGAGGAGCAGCCCTCCGAGATGCTCCTTATTCAGGAGTTGGAGAGCGGCAGACCCAAGCCTCTGGTGTTTGTTCTCAATGCTAACCTGCTCGCTATGGTGAAGTTGGTCAACTGTGAGTATCTTTCCCCTCTTGCCTTTTACTGTGCATTATGAACTGCATACAGAACTTAATGTACACATTTAAAATTGAGCAGTGTCAAGAATTACATCACTATGCAGAAAATATTTTGATCATTTTTTAAAAATTTAAATATAACTTCTGAGTATATATTTCTACCTCTTACATCTTGTATTTGTTGTTTAAAATGTCCATATGTGACTGCCAGCTTGTGCTTGATTTCCCTGATTAGACGTTAACAGGAAGTGCTGGTGTGTGACAACAAAGGGAATGCACGCTGTAGGGCAGGTGGAGCTGGTGGTGCTGCTGCAGTGCCTACCTGAAGAAAAAAGCTTCCCCAAAGACATTTTTAGGCACTTCATTCAGCTGTACAGAGACACTTTCACAGGTCAGAGACATTACAAGCCCATACACAGAATATTATCAGTCTCTACTTCACGACTGTAGTATTTCTTCCCTCTTATAATAACACGTGTTTCGATATCTTTATGTTTCTGTAGGGAAGGTTGTGAAACACCTGTCACTCTCCCTGTTTGGCAGCAGCTTCTTTGGCAGTCAGGATCATGCAGGCTTCCTGTACGTTCGCTCCACTCTCCAGTCCCTTCAAGGTCTACCTCTGCCAAACCAGCCCTACCTCTTTGGCCTGCTGGTCCACAGAGCAGAGGTGGCCTGGGCCAAAGCCTTTCCCTTGCGCCTCATGCTGCGACTGGGCGCTGAGTACAGATGTAAGCCAGGCAACTATGTAAGCTCTCTGAGTTATAATGTTTCTTCCCCAGTTACCCACTTTCTGTCTCTTGTTCCAGTTTACCCATGCCCTCTGTACAGTGTACGCTTTAGGAAGCCCTTGTTTGGGGATATAGGTCACACAATAATGCGACTGTTAGTGGTGAGTATGGCATTTTGTAACATTTTTTTGTGTTGTTGCAAAACCGCCCTTCCTGTCAGCAGTGGAAGTTTGGTGTCACAACTTTTATTAAACATGGTGTAACAGACACCAGATCTTTTTACCATTCTGCTTTGTTCCAGGACTTTAGGAATTACCGTTACAGCCTACCAGTGGTATCGGGGCTCACTGTGGACTTAGAAGCTCATAGGACTTGCATAAAAATACCGAACACTGGGTATAATGAGGTAACACTAAGCCTCACAGAGTTAACTCTTACATATAGTTTCTTTCTCTATCGTTTACCCATGTTATCTCCCATGTTAGCTAATGAAGGCTGTGAATAAGTCCAATGAGCATGTGCTGGCAATAGGGGCATGCTTCAATGACACTGCAGACTCCCACCTCATCTGTGTCCAAGCAGACGATGGCCAGTATCAGACCCAAGCCATCAGCATCCACAATCAACCACGTAAAGGTAACAACACAGTTGTTGGGGCAGGAAGGGACACATGGAAAGTTTTGCTCAGCTAATATGAAAATCTGAAATTACTTTATTTAAGATGAACAAATGAGGCTAAAACAGCAGCTAAAAGTATAGTAGTACTAATACTTCTCCAGTTTTGTTAAACGACGAGGATCTAATAAATCAGCTAAAAGATATGCATAAGCTTGAAACAGCTAAGCATGATCGATAAATGATCAATGAAATCTTATCGCTTACAGTAAATCTTTAGCTGAATATACTCCAGAGAACACTGGAAGCAAAGAATAGATTTTACACATTTCAAATTTAGAAGGCATTCAAGTAAATTTGCTGCACAAACTGAATGGATTCTGCACAACAAAAACATTGTGCAAACCCACTGAATATTATTACAGTGCATCTAAACATATGTAGCTCTTGGAACTGCATATAAAACAAAACAGTTTGAGTGTGAACTTAAGTGCAGCGGAGCAAAAGAAAAGAACAACAGTGGTTCGAGATGTTAATCGCGGCCAGTTCCAGTTATGTGACTCTAGGTGGCAGTGCATGCACTTGTAGTTTTTGCCTTGTCACTGTAAAGACTGATCAAAATGACATTCCTTCCTTCCTTCCTTCCTTCCTTCCTTCCTTCCTAGTTACTGGATCATGCTTTATTATATTCAGTAGTGCGCTGAAAGCGTCAGCAGGATACCTGGCCAAATCCAGCGTTGTAGAAGGTAGGATACCCTCTGACCAGAGAAGCCAGGTTAACCATTACTTTCTCCTCACCTCTGAGGGTAGCCATCATTTACATTTTAAGTAGAGCGCCCCTGCTTAAACTGGCTTATTCAGAATTTGTTGATCTTTGTATGTGTGTGTCTGTGTACATTTTAACAGACTGTTTGTCTAGGCGTGTGTCTCCCCATTGGTGTGTGTTTGTGTGTGTTTCTCCTGTATCGCTGTCCCCTCTTCGCAGATGGGCTAATGGTGCAGATCACCGTGGAAACCATGGCGGAGCTCCGTCGATCACTACGGGAGATGAAAGACCACACTGTCACCTGTGGACGGCTGGACCAATCAGAGAGCCAGGAGCTTGTTTGTGTACAGTGGGTGGAGGAGAAATGCACTGTGAATAAGGGGTGAGTGTGTCCAACTGTTTGAAGTGCAGGAAGGCTTTTGTGTTCAGTCCAGTAGAACAATATAGCACCCATTCAAAAGGTAGCTGTGAAAAACTAACGGTGGGCCATTAGTTGATTAGAATTTGGAACACCCCAACAAAGAGCTGCAAAAAAGCGCGTAAGAGTCCAGTGTAAGCAGGACACATCCTTTTCAGTCTGTTTTAAACTGTGTGTACATGTAACCGCATATCAATGTTTGTGTTCTCCAGCATCATCAGCCCCATCGATGGGAAATCAATGGAGTCTATCAGCAGTACCAAGATGTTCCAGAAGTCCGAATACAAAGAAAATGGAAAGATCATCCGCTGGACAGAAGTATATATAATGATCTGCTAAAAAAAAGTTAGCATGTCCATGTGTACAGCCACCCCTCTTTACATTTGCGTGAATATTTTGTGCAGGTGTTTTTCCTGCAGACAGGTGATAATCCCAAAGGAGCAGTGACTGACTCTGCTGAACACAACCGGCTCACGGAGAGAATCGCCCGGGCATTTTGCTTGGCACTGTGTCCACACCTTAAACTGCTGAAAGAGGACGGGATGGCCAAACTGGGACTGCGTGTCACTTTTGACTCCCAAGAGGTCTTTAAAGAATTTAGCTTCTTGTAGCCAGAGAGAGAGAGATGTATAACTAACTAACTAACTAACTAACTAACTAACTAACTAATTAATGTGTGATCTATTTCTGCCAATTTGTCTGGTTAAACTGGCCTTGTAAGCATCAGCCCTGAGCCATGTAAGGTCACATCAACAATAATAATCTAAAATAAAATACAAAAAATAGTCAGGGTTCTTTATGGTAAAAACGTAGCACTGCACTAGTAATTTAGATGGAGAGCAGAGTTCATTTTTAACTATTTAAAATTTGTTCACTGGTCGAGACAAATTAAAAAACACATTTTTAAGTGACGGAAAAATAAGAAAAAAAGACACTAATGCAAAAATGTTTTTAGCTAATTGAATGTGTATTGGAGCAGGCCGGTGATTTATAGTAGCAAAACCTTCCATTCATAAGAAGATGAACAGCAATGACTGTGAACCAGATCGCATACAGTGTGTGGTGATTAAGACGGATTTACCCAAGCTTCTATATCGTAGGCTGGACGTGCAGACTGTGGTCTATAGACAGATTATCTGAGATAATGTGTTACTTAATGTGCTACACCCACTTCTGCAAGTAACACGAGCTTTGTTGTGAAATAAAACAGCTTGTGTTACTTCCCAGTATGAACTTTGACTACAGCAACACGTCGTTCTCTTGTGGAAAAAAAATAGAAAACCTAGCCTAGAACTTTATCTCATTAGTAAAGAAAGCTTTGAACAAAGTTTAGAACAACACTGTGGCTTTTTAAAAAACTAATAAGTGGCTTATTTGTTATTTCAGGCTGGATTTGTGGCAGGAAGCAATGGGCAGCCCCTCCCAGCTCAGTACCTCAATGCGCTGAATAGCGTGCTGATTCCTGTCATCCACAGCAGGGGGCGCAAGAGGGACGGCGAGCCCATAGTGATGGAGCTCATTTTTTACATCCTTGAGAACATCACTTAGAGAACTCAGACTTTCCACTAATTCATCTTCTTAACCCTGACCACTGCTTCATCTTCAGCACTTCTCACCAGTTTCAGGGCAATAAAAGCATTCCAAAGGCAAAGCGGATCATATCCAAGGTCCGCATCCATCTCATCCAAGAGATCTGACTCTTTGTGGTTTTCTGATCTCACTCGGCCCAGCCACAATCAATCAGGCTACGCATGAAACCTACGATGGACCATTAGATAAGGGTGCAGCTCTCGCACTGTAGTAGCAATTTCATGGCTTGAAATCATCAATGTCACAATGTTTAATACATATTTTACAGTCAATACCTTTAAAGTGATAGCTCACAACCTTAAAGCTAAGAGAATGACTTGAAGTTATGTATCAAATCCAAATAGCAGCTTCATGCGCACTGAATGAATGCCTGGAGAATGTTTTAATATTTGATGAATTTTAACTGACTGCTCATGAAATGTAATGTTAGCTTGGAATTAAACTTGCAACAGTGACCGAGTTCTTGTCTATTGCCCAAGGACCCCGAGCGGTTTTACTGTAATATTGCTATTTTTCATCAAAAGGAAGGTTATGCTTTTTACCGTTTACCGCCCCCCCAACTCATTCCTAGAGACTTGACTTTTGCTCCTGTAAGACCTAGAAACATGTACTTGTGACCTCCTTAGGTTGCTTTTGGAAATTTACAGTTTTTAATATGACCATCAAAAGGCATTATATTGCAGCTATAAACGATTTAGGTCTCCCACCATTTAAAAAAAAACCCACACGCCAACAACAAAAAGTTCTGAATTGTTATCCAATTTATAACAATTTTAAGTTCATTTATGGCTGCCTATGCAGAATAAGGGAAAAAAAATCTGCAGTGTAATTTAATGATTTTAATATCATTTTATATTCTGGATAGGCAGCTAATTTATCTGCCTAACACAGGCAAAGTAAACCTTTTTGCAATCACCCCATTCCTGACCCTGATGAACTGATTTGAGCGGGAATTGTTCTGGTGGTTCCGGTCTGCGGGACGCAATTTCTGCCTTGTGCCATGAAGAATAGAGCCCTTGTTGACCTCCTACTTGCTGCACATATTTGGGATGGCAGAGACAAGAAGCACATGCAGACAATGCAAATACTTTTGCTGCGACAGCAAAATGTTGGAGCCCAAAGATCTGCTAAGTAAAATCAAGTTACATATCCAATAAACTGTTGTCAGAGTTTGGGGGAAAAAAAAGTCAACGCTGATCATTTAAAATGGGATTTATTTGCATATTAATTAAATACAAAGTAACAAATTTTAGAAAGTCTAAAGTATAGCAATACAATTAGTTTCTTTTTTTTTTTTGTAAAACTATTTACAAAAAGCATCTTCAAGTTTGATAGAAACTGTACAGTCATCTGTCCACAGTGTGTCAGGAGGACATGGGGGTCAGATAAGAAGTGAAGACAAGTGTGGTGAAAGGCCACCAGAGTGATACTGAACTAGGAGGTTGTTTGCAACATCAGTGAAGACAACATGGGTCAAAACATCTTCTCTTCATACATTGTGTTCCATAGATGGTTCCCCAATGCAAAGAAACTAACAAACCAAACAACCAAATTTGGGACCCCACCTGTGGAAGTCACTGACCACATCATCCTCCCACATTTTACATAGAAAACTAAAAACAGAAAAAGAAAGGAACAAATTATTTGGAATCTGTAGTAGTTTTATCAGGTTTACAGGGCCATACATCTTGGGCTTTTCCTTCCAGACTTCCTAGGCCTTCTTCATCTTACCCATGTAAGAGCTGCCATTCTCGTGGTGGACCGAGCCATTGGTAACCCCGTGTGATACACCATTGGCAGTACCGTTTTTCACACCGTTGCCATTCTCACAGTATTTGCCATTTGTGTGCACAGCTGTGCTGTTCTGACACTGTTTCGGCAGTCGCTTGCCCTTAATGTAAGCCTGGAACCAGAAGTTGGAGAACAGAACAAAGAAGAAGGTACCATAAATCCAGATGAGGTGGAGGATCACAGGGAACTGGTAATCACAGCTGCTCATGAAGTAATACTGGGTAGCATGGAGAGATACCAGCACAAACTGGATCTATTGAGAAGAAAAATGAGAAATTAGCCAAATACACAATAAAAATGTGCTCTACTGGTAACACCACTGAGTCAGTATAGGCTATACGTACCAACTGAATTGCAGTCATGTATTTCTTCCACCACAAAAATTTCTGGAAGCGAGGTCCAGCAGCAGAAAGGCCATAGTAGAAATACATAACAACATGGACGGAAGAGTTTACCATGGCATGGAAAGATCCCATTCCACCTGAAGTGATAACCACAAACATCACACCGAATTCTCTTGGTTAATCATTTTCATATCGATAGTCAGGTCATCTGTACAAAGCTTCTTGAAAGGCTTTAAAAAGACCATCTTATCTTCAAGATTGGTATGCAGGATGAGCCAACTGCATAACACTTCCGCAATGCTCCCCCTCCCTCCTCCATTAACCATTGACAACTTAAGGTTATGTACTTACCTGGAGCATACGCAACTCCCCACCACCAGGTCCAGGGCATGAAGGAATGGTGGAAGATGTGTAGGAAGGTAATCTGGCCGTGCTTTTTCCTCAACACAAAGAAGATCTAACAGAGGGGATTCTGGTCAGAACACAGTTTACTAAAACTGAACATTAAGGCACATTTTATAAACCATGGCATCAGAATATGCGAACTTACTGTGTCCATCAGCTCAATAATCTTGGAGAACCAGAACAGCCACGCCACTTGGACCATCTAACAATGAGAGACTTTTTAGTTTGTGACTCAGTGGAAGGAAAGTCAGTTTTTATATTCATTGTCTTTAATAATAGTAATTGTTATAGAGTTAGGGCGACTTACTCGTAGTGCTTGAGGACTGTTAGAGGCATCAACTGCATCACATCTCCAAGTATACGTTGTGGCCCACCCAGACATCAAAAACTGCAAATAAAAACACAAGTTTATCAGGACTTTATCTTTGCTGAGGGCATTGATCCTTACAGATGCAGGTTCAACCAAATGAATATATCCAACAATATCCATTGAGGAAAGCAGTCTTGAATAAATGATGAAATGCTAACAATGTGCATTAACTTTATTCTTTTAATATTTTAAATGCTAGATAACAGATTCTTACTTCATATACGATGAATATTGACAAGGCCACAAGCAAGAAGTTGTAAACTATCATAGGCTCCTTGAGCTGGAAAGGTTTGCGATTGGCCATTAAGCGAGGTCCGAGGTACAGTACAAAGAACAGGTAGCCCAGCAGTATTGTCGTCATGGTTATGGGACTCTGCATCAGAGGATAATCTGTGATCCGTGGATCTAGAGCGGGAAAGGGGAAATGTATTTAGACAAACAAACACAAGTCTGTATTTTCTCAGTGTTTAAAAAAAACTAAACCTACCAAGTCCCGACAGAAGGAAATCATAGATATCCTTGGCATGTGAACCCATCTCCTGAATCTCCTGAAGCATATTGGCTCTTGTATTGTTATGACCCAATTATCTGCAAACAAATACACAAAAAGCTCATTGTTAGTTTTAGCTGAAAGGAAAACACTGCAACAATCCTTCCAGAGCTCCATGAGAATATCTCAGGGGCTGAAATTTGACTCAAAGCAGAACAGCATTTGTTTTAAACGGTGTCAAAAACACAAAGGTTTAAGGTCAAACCTGTCATGCCAGGATCATTTTTCCTGTTCAAACAGAACCCTGAACAGATCATTTTTAAACAGTTACATTTCTAGAGAAATTAAAAAATGCAAACTAATTTTCTAAAGAAAAAAAAATACAACCCCCCCTCCCTCTGTCTTGCCGGTGTCCTCAGGGAGGCGCATTCTTACATTTCCTGATTCAGCAGGTCTGAAACGCAGTTACTGGAGCAGAGAGCTCATCCCTCACCAAACAAACGCTCCCAACAGAAATTCCCAAGATGCTTTGCCCTGGTTCGAACCACTCATCAGACATGGCCTGATATCTGAGAGGAGGTGCTACAAGGAACTGAGGGCATCCCTCATCCCACACTGAGGCTGGCTGTTTGTGTACAAGAGTCAGGCCACGAGTTAAGGCACAATACTGCCTCCACCAATAAACCCAGCAGTTTAAGTTCCTGGTCACTGAACCCATTAAACTGACGACTGCTCCTTCTTGTGACATGGCAGTTTTATAGAGACCACTAAAAGCAGTCGGCACACAAGAAAACTGCTCTGCTTTCGAAACTGGACATTTTCTGTTGTTTAAAGCAGATTTCAAATGTAAACCACAAAACATATTTATACGCAGGGTGCGGTCAGCGCAAGCCACACTGGGCCCAGAGGATGCATTGTTTGATACGAGTCTACAATGCTCTTTCACTGCCAAAAAGTACAGCCCTCCTAAAGTCAATACAATTAAAAGCTAATAATTTAAGCCTGAGGAATGAAGGTCAGGTGACCCTGAGCTCACACGGGTGCCTAGAGGGGCAAGGAAAAAGAAAAGTACATGTGGATTGAGGTTATGCATTTTGTGAACAATGAGCTAGATCGATTTGATAGGCAGGAAATCCATTTTTGTTTAAGTAAAAGTTAGAAATCAGATTGGGGAATTTGTGCAAAAGTCATTTTCTCTTCTGTTTTTCCCCCCCAAATGGGATCTCAGTCAGAAACCAAGTCGCAGTGAAAACAGAAGAGAAAGTGACTGTTGCACAATCCAAAAGTCAAATACATTTCAAACAGTTTGTGATAAACTTTACTTTTAATATTGCTTGAAATATTAAAGTTAAAAATAATTGAAGCATCACAGGATTAGTGTCTTGTGTCAAACTCATCCTCCTTCCTCGTCGCTTTGTACATTCAAGAAATTGTTAACCTAAGCACTGTGTCAACACCACTGTTTTTATAGTTGTCCTTCTTGTTAAGCTTCCAAATTTACTGCAGCATTCCAGACCACTTCTTGTGATAGCCACATCGCTTCCTTCCAACGACATTGTGAAACCAAAGAGCTGTTTATTTGTGACATGAAAATTCCTGCGTCGAGTGTGACAATCAGTGTATTTCAGACGCCTCTTACACAAAGGTTTGTTTTTTTTGAATTGACGGATGAGGCCTTTGGTCAGGCACCTTACATTTCAACAAGAGTATCATCATGTCTGTTGTGCAGAGTCTTGTTCTGAGGGAAAATGCTGAAAAGTTAAATTGATCACATTATGGTTTAGCAAGTGATGCTTTTCATAAAAATAATAATACAGCATCACCACTGTTAAAAAGTGCAGGTTTAAGGAAATCCCACCACAACAAGATGAAAGTAATAAAAAAAAAAAAAAAAAAAATCCTATTTTCAAATATGAACAGGCAACATGTGACTGCCTAGAAAGGGTACTTAGAATAAATCTGACTGTGCAAGTCAGAAGGATAGTCTTGTGATTCATGACAAAACAACCAAGAATGAATATTTTTGTGTTCTCAGAACAGGATGAAAGTAGAAGGTCAAAGAAAAATGCCCCCCCCCCGCCCATTTCTCCATGAGAGAAACTAGAATTATTACCACCAATAATCTTTGTCTAACAGCAGTCAGTTTGCCTCACGTGGATAATAAAGTATCATTTATTGCACCCAGTTATCAATTAACCGACACATGACGCCACCCAACTGTCCACCAGTTAAACATCAGCATCACCACAGGATTTGGACTAGCAGTACACTGAAGCCCGACCAGTCGCCACTTTTCATCTCTTATCAGTAATTCCACAGGTCAACACCAACTTCCTCTCATAGTTGAGAGGGGTCAAGAAAAGAAAAGAAAAGAAAAAAAAAAAAAAAAGGTTAGATTCCAATGATGTAATGCAAGCCGGCATGTGGCCATTGAAGGCCCTTTCTACTTTGAATAAAAGTAAAAAGTCATTAAAAGCTTTTTAGAATTCCAATTTACACTTTGAGTGAAGTCCTAAAAGACCGGTCCCACTACAACCACCTATCCATTACTAAATGACCTTGACTTAAATGGTGTGGCTGGTTCACAGCAGAGATACAGTGAAAAAGGAAGGGAAACATTTTCTTAAGAGAGCCATGTCAATGAATCATAGGGATGGAAAAAGGGAGCTCACGAGTTAAGAGTTAATGATGAACAAACTGGAGCAGCAGAGATGATGGGGAAAAAAAATTCAGGAGATGGGGGAGGGGGAGCAAACCAGGAACCCATTTGTTAAGCATACAGTCAATTATCTTATAACAACAGTGACAAAAAGCAGCCTGACCAAAAGGAACCAAAACCTTTGAGTAAAGAAGCTTAAAACAACCTTGAACTGCTCGAAGTGTTGACAGACTCCACACACAAGTTAGTTCACCTTTGACGTAACATTGAGCAACTTACCCTTGCTGAGACAAAAAATTTCCACTTAAAAAGCCGAAGTGGACTCCTCTTGCACAGCACGATAAAGCCTAAGTGTAAAGTACAAGGGCAGACGGCAGCAGCAGCAGCAGCAGCAGCAGAGAAGTGACAGAAAGAGATGGGATTGAGAAAGTAAACTGACAAAGTGTGACTGGTACAGCGGTCTTCCAAAACTCCACCCTCCCTGACTCATACAGTGGATGAATAACTAGTTCACACAAGGAGAGGGAGGGAAAGAGGCTGAGCCTGAACGAGAGCGAGCGAGGGAAGAGAGTGGCTGCTCTGTGTAACCCAGAGAGAGAGAGAGAGAACTACTGAGGTGAGAGATTACCCCCATTTAAATCCCACACTACCTTGATGTATGTATTCTGTGACCGCCCCCAGGTTTCACCAAGCTGACGTCAAAACCCACCCACCCACCCACCCCCTCCTTACTTTGCTCTCCTTGTCACACCCTTCACTCACTTGAAACACCAGAAACCCTACTCTGGAGTCACCCTGTACGGCTCCTCTCAGGGGTGGGCTGATAATATTATTCACAGGGAGCGGGCGAGAAATCAGTAGAGACTCTGTTATCATGAAGGGAGCCATTGTTACGCCTTTACTGGTCCTCGGCCTGGCCAACACCCATAAAGCAAAACTAGCCTCCATTTCTTCTCCTGCACTGCTGGACAATCCACGGCATGAGTAAAATGCCTCAATAAGGCAGACTAGCCTCCTCCTATAGTTTGTGTTTGTCCTGTATTGTCCAACTGGAAATACAGCTTCATTAGGTACACATGCAAGTCCAGTTTAAAAGGAAAAAAATCCAAGAAGCCTCTCCTGGTAGCCTCAATGGAAAAAGTGAAAAAAGGTGTTGGATAAATTTAAACTACAAGGCAAGATAAGAGAGCTATAAAGATGTTTGCTCAGTGTTGGACAGCAAAGCAAAAGGAAGATGAAATTAATTGCCGCAATGGGAAGAAGTGACTCATACGGCAATGCTTAAAATTCTTTAGCGTTGTGAAAGGAGGTTTTGCTTTCCAGTAGGAAACTTCTTATCCTGATCCCACTGCCACACCCAGCCATGCTTAAGGAGAAACAAAAAATGTGTAGTACGAGTTACACCACATGCTTTTGCACATAACACCTTTGGCATCCAAGGAGTTTTTGGCCTTTCCCAAAGACCAAGACTGCGATTGATTCATTTAAAAAAAAAGAAAAGAAAAAAGAAGAAGTTTAAGTATTATAAATGTAATTTAATCTTATTACATGGTCAAAAAAATTAAAGGAAAACACATCTAACATCTATAAGATAAGACACACTCATTTGTCCCTTAAAGGCACATCTAGAGCTTCCAGGAAAAACCCGGTTATGGATCATTTCAGCCTTGGCAAAACAGATTTTGTACACGCTAAAGTTCAATAGGACAGAAACACTGGGATCTAATAAACATTAGTTGTAAGTAAAATGGTAAATGGCCTGTATTTATATAGCGCTTTACTAGTCCCTAAGGACCCCAAAGCGCTTTACATATCCAGTCATCCACCCATTCACACACTGGTGATGGCAAGCTACATTGTAGCCACAGCCACCCTGGGGCGCACTGACAGAGGCGAGGCTGCCGGACACTGGCGCCACCGGGCCCTCTGACCACCACCAGTAGGCAACGGGTGAAGTGTCTTGCCCAAGGACACAACGACCGAGACTGACCAAGCTGGGGCTCGAACCGGCAACCTTCCGATTACAAGGCGAACTCCTAACTCTTGAGCCACGATCGCCCCTAGGGCTGCACGATTAATCGTTAGAAAATCGCGATCTCGATTCATACTTATGTGCGATCTCATTTCCAAATGACAACGATTTAAAAAAAAAAAAAAAAAAAAAAAAAAAAAAAAAAAAAAACGACGACGATTGTACCGCATTTTGATCCGGGACGTAATCTGCATGAAAACAGCCTCCTTCCTGCTCAACAAATGACAAGGGCGGAGCCTTATACCACGTGATACAGAAGCTGTGCCGTGTGATGCTAAAATTAGCAGGAAAAAACAACGGAGAGCACGTCAGGGATGACGAGAAAGTGACAGGAGAAAATCCGTCCCGGTCAACCACCCAAACATCAATAACGGGAACCTTATACAGCGCTTCCCTATACCCGTCGAACTCCCGCAGGCACAAAGAAATTACGGAGGCTATCACTTATCACCTGACCAAAGATATGGCTCCCATCAACACTGTGCAAAACGAGGGATTTAGGAAAATGATCAACACCCTAGACAAACGCTACACAGTGCCGTCCCGCAACTATTTTTCTATTGTTGCACTACCTGCTCTATACACGCAGTGTCGAGCAACGGTGGAGACGGAATTTCAAGCAGTACAACAACAAAACGTGAGACATTTGTTGTTTTTATGTTCAGTCTCAACTGTTACGAAGTTGATGTGCAGTTAATAAGTGCAATAAATATTTATACTGGAAAAGAAAATCGTGAGAGAATCGTGATCTCAATTCTCATTTTATGCAAAATCGTGCAGCCCTATTGTAAGTAACAAAAAGTGGGTTTGAGTTTTTTTTATTTAAGGTGTTCTAGTCAAAACTACAAGCAATCATTTAAAAAGAGTTGTTTCTAAAATTCCACACATTTATTATCAGTCTACTAGACAGCTTTGTAAAAATTTGACACACACACACACACACACACACACACACACACACACACACACACACACACACACACACACACACACCTTTGTTTAAAGAGGCCGATAAGTAAAGGACACAGAAACAAGAGCCCATAAAATGCCTGTTGCACTGATAAAAATAGTGGCTTTGACAGATAATAGTTGAACTTCGCCATTCAGCTCGAGCCAGCTGCAAGCATGACACAAATGAGCTTATAGTGGAAAAGGCCCCGTTTAGTGAGACAGTATCCGACCCAGCCAGCGTCGCCTGTTGTTCTGGCCCTGGGGGCAACATGGGAGAGTGGAGGTAGCACTCCAGTGCATTTCAGCCCTTCCTCCAAATACCAAAACACACCTGACAACAAAAACGAGATCAGCTGCAGTTTGAGGTGCTGACAAAGCCCTTTCAAATATGACAGTCATGCTCCTCAGTGAAACCAGTAACCCTTTTTGTTCCCATTGAACAAAATACAGAATATGACAGAAGCGGAAGTGCCACAAACGGTGGTTTCCAAGATCAGCCCCTTTACTCCCGTACTGATAACCGTGACGCTGAGCACAGTTTTGATGTTTATCTCACTTCCACTCAGACCATTATCTGCATATGACTGACAGATAAATATTCAGTGTATTTTGGTTTGATCTAAGGGAAAGTTAAAGCAACATCTTGATAAAACCTGTATTTTTATTTTTTAAAATCAAAAGTTGCTTGACAGACGTCAGATGCTTCAGATGTCAAACTGCGTGAAAACCTTCCAAGTACAAGCATGTACATGCTTTCAGACACATAAGCTGGTAATATTGCACACATCACACGTTGTGTTAACCTCAGTGTCAGACACACACACCAAAAGCCCATTTTACACGGTAAAATCAATTCACTTGAAAGGTGTACACCTTCAACTGTTGACACTGATGCAAACTTTATATTTACCAATAGCTCAGAATTAAACTGTAGAATCTCAGTAGATTGAGATGTAAAGAGCACAGTGAGCAAACTGTGTGCTGCAAATGCTTTAAGCAGGAAGCACAAGTCTCCCAGAATTTCCACTAGAATGTCACAAAGTGGTGTGACAAATCAGGCTCTCCTGCCAGGGTAAAAATAACTGGTCAAATTACATAAAGCAAAAACTTCCATTACTCTATAGAGTGTATGAACGTCACCTCTGAAGGCATGCTACTGGCAATTTTTAAACAATTGTTTAACACAAACTGCATTCCTGAGAGTCTGCAGTCTCGCCCCAGGTAGAAAGTCCTAAAGGCAGCAACATCAAAAACCTGACAGCACACCGACTGGCTACATAAGTCAGCTAAATTAACGTGAACCTCACGTGGCAAAACGCCGACACACATTCCAGTCAAGCCAGCTGGATGACAGACGCCAGAGAAAACAAAGGTATTAGTAGTATGTTCATGTCCTCAGGGACAGAACTGTCACCTGGGACCACAATCTTCAGGCCGACTGCATTTTATACAATTTTATCTGAAGTTGATAACTGTAATCATGGCTGTATAAGCTGGTTTCATTCAACCAAACCCCAACTTGCTTTGCAGCTTCGTCATCCTGACACACTGAGAGCACATGTACCTTTTGGACAGGTATGTGCTCTCACATACTTGCAAAAAACGAGACGACCGTTTAGGGGCAGCGAGGCTGAGAAAGTGTGCGAATGTGAAAGTATCTGGATGAACACCTGAGTGCACGTGTCAAATTTAAAAACTTGTAGTGTATATTACATTACAGTAATGCTATTGAAAGAATGCTCAGCAATTATGTAAATATTTAGGTTTTTTCCATGCATGCTTAAGTTAATCATTTTGTTTTTATTTTCCTAAGATGTGGTCTAAGAATTTTACTCTTATATAAGCCTAATGAAAAAAAAAAAATATTATGAATATACTCCCCCACCAACAGACTCTCTGAAGATTCAATCTATAGAGCAAGGAACAAAAACCTCAGCATTTACTCTGCAGGCTTTGATTGCTGGCAAAAATACACAGGCTGCTGACATAATACAAGTTGCATAATCTGGTTTTATTCTGGATTAAATATCCTTTGTCTAAAGAACCTTTGTCATGAACTTGTGTGATATTGGAACAGTGACTAGTCAAAATCCTCAGATTTGAATGCAGATTAGCATATTATCAAGCAGCCATAGCAGATTTTACATATGATAAGACTGAAAACATGCTTTAGTCTCACCAAGTGACATGTTTTATAAAATGCAAAACAACAACCAAATGCTGAAGTTGTAGAAACCACTACTCCCCAGTACAGGAATGTTGCTGAACCCGTCTCAGGACTGGCATGTTCACGCCACCCCCCCCCTCAATTGTATTTGGGTGTGTATGGTATTGGGGGGGGGCTGCATCTCCCCTACCTGCCGGCTGGATGTTCAACACTGCTCCTATTCTCTTAAAGCACCTCCCTCCTTCCTTCTGTCAGAGTACAGGTCTCGGATTTCTGAAACTTTCCATAGCTGTTAGTCCACTGCACCTCTGCGAACCCACCTGACTTCATGGTGAGTGAGTGCGTGAGAGAGAAATGGGGGGGGGGTAACCAAAACAACCCCACTGCACTTTAGCACATACAGGAAGCATGAAGTAAATTTGCATGGTGCCATCATTTAATCTGTGGTCATGCATAAAGGAATTATTTGGGAAAAAAAAATCTTTAATAACATAAACAAGCGAAGCTGGAGGATGCATATGAGTTTTATTTTCTTAGGACTGAGACTTTAAACCAGACATTAGTAATATGAAAAGTTGGGCGTGTTTCCTCATTCAGCTATTATAACACAGGAACTTGACTCTTCAGATTAGTAATAAGCCATCTAAACAATTTAAGAGACAAAGCCAAACGTGAGCACACTGTAATGTCTGCAATAATCCCTCATTAAAAACAGAAGTGATTATGCAAGTCAGTTTACAGCACCTAAAAACTCAGACTTGATATTGAAACGTACAAGAACCAACAGACTTAAAAACTCCTTTGTCCCACACGCCATCAAACTGTTTAACTCCTCTCTGGAGGGGAAACAGGAGGACAAAGGAGGGGGGAACAACTAGGTTGTAGTGCCTCTTCACTTCACTGTGCAATACTTTCTGTTAATAGTCAACGGTGCAATAGACTTCAATACTTGAAATGTGCAATTCCCTTGTATTCTTATTCCTATTTATCCCTTTCGTGTGTGTGTGTGTGTGTGTGTGTGTGTGTGTGTGTGTGTGTGTGTGTATATATATATATATAAAATTCTGCTACGTTCTGCGTCTGTCGGTGCTGTGCTTATTGGAAACCGAATTTCCCAGAGGAACCCACCTGAGGGATTAATAAAGTTTATCTTATCTTATCTTATCTTATCTAGTTGAGACTGGGCAAGACTGTAACATGAGTGAATGACACTTCGTGTCTGTCTGGATACCTGCGGAACTGCTATAACAGGAACCTAGGCTTACACACACACACACACACACTTAAGGGCAACCCCCCCCCCCCCCCCCCACAAACAAAGGGTTCAAGTATTACTAATCAGTCTGTCAGTTTTTAATTTACAGTATTTGTATCATTTGACCTTTGGCACACATTTCTATAAAACGATACAAGCGAATGGAAAATTGATTTCCATTTAGCCACAATAACTAAACATGCTGGTCAAAACACAGAACCAGTCATAGCATACTGGAGGACATAAAACCAGTACTTTACTTCCTCTTCTTGGAATTGAAGAATTTAAATTACAACATAGGAATTCAAATATTAGATGCTTATACAGACTGAAGTGCACATCAAACGTTGAGCTTTAATTACTTCTAGTCCAACTAGATCAACTGTTTAGATCTGCTCACTTAAAAGGCCTCAAACTGAAACCCATACTGTCTACTGCTGCCGTTCATGTGCATTATGGCCACACCCCAAACAAAAGAGATAACAGTTAATTGACAACGTCACACTTCTTCCCCTCGACAAAGTTCCCTATCAGCATGTGAGCACTTAAGTGACATTCAGACATTTGGCTAAATGAAATGCTGAATATCAGGTACAGTAGCTTCTCCACCCGAATGGAGAAACATGAAATGAGCCTTCTAAAATACTTGTTTATAGACATCAGAGGTCAAATTTACTGCAAGTTCCTTGAACGTGCAACTTACTCCCAATTGGAGTATTTTCCAAGGAAGTTGTTTTAGAACAAGTTGGTCCATAAATAGAGACTATGAAGGCATTTGTCTAAATAAGCAGGAGTTCAGAGAGTTTCTGGAAAACATTTAAAGAGCCAATAGAAGCCTTAAGTTAACTGACAGCAGTCAGATCTGCCAAGTTCACACACAGAGTTTAAAAAAAAAAAAAAATCATGTCAGGGCAGATCTTAAAAATGTCAGTGAACTAACCCAGTTGGGGAAGCAACCTTAAAATCCTGCTTCCCCATTTAAAAAAAACAACCAAAGAACAGGTTTTAACATGAGGTGAAGTAAAATGACACATCCCCCCACTACACATGCTCGCTGATGAACAGGAGACGCATGTGAGGCGTGGTTGCACCACCACCACACTCGGCACTGCTGGATAGAAGCATAGTCAGAAACACACTGTTTAAAAAGACCCAGTGTCATTTCTACTGGTTGAAGATTATATTTGAAACTACCCAAGGCCATCGGAGAAGGTGTTGACATTTGAAGGCGAAGTGATAAGAGTATGATGCTGAACTGTTAACAGCCACAGCACTGCTGTAGTGTTTACATTGCTATCAGAGATATGGCTGGGCTGGTTGACCTTGAGGTCTTTTGTCTAAGTCACACAATTGTTTGTTGACATTGTAAACATTTGTCGTAACTTTCAGTTAGTAGCCCATAATCTATCTTGGCACACAATTTGGAAAGCATCAAAGGCTACTTTCACAGGGACATAACTGGGGGGAGGGGGGCATTTAAACACTTTCATGAACTAATCAAAACTGTACAAAGCTTAAATTGTTTAACCAAACGACTTCTTGCATCGGTGTAATCTCTCCAGCTAAACAGTGGAAAATTGTGGCAATTCAAATAATGCAGAGGCTGCAGAGACTGTGGGCAATCAAATGCATAGCAATGCCACTAAATATCTAGCATGGCATCCCTTTCTCCTATAGTCAGACTTTCCATACATTAAATGCACTTATGGATGTTAACATTACACAATAATAAGTTAGACTAATTAAAAATACATGCACACGCCTACTCTTTTTCAATCACATGTTACATAACAGATGTGATGTTTGATGTAGTTCTCCGCCTCGCCACTATAAGAGATCACACAGCATTTAGTGGAGAATTAAATTTTGCTAGTGGTGTGAAAGTTGTTTTTAGTTGTTGTTGTTGTTTTGTCCCTTCATATATGCAACAACTTGACTTTGTAACCATGTTTCACCTGACAGATTAGCTAAAGGCGAGTATGTTTCTGAGCTGGAGGAAGCGGAGTGTGCGCTTCTGCGTCGCTCTGTCTTAGCGTTAACCGTTAGAAACCGTTGTGACATTTGACCAGCAGGTAAACTATATTTCACTTCTCGCGGAAGCACATTTGGAGCTTGCAGTATGCACATTAATATGCTGTCTTTATTGCCTCCCTTTAGATGCATGACAGCTACAAAATGGCAAATGACATCAAAACCCTTCAAAGTGCAGAACAACAATAGGTGCACAGGCGATACAATTAGTCCAGTCAACACCGGATATCTGGTTAGGGGGTAACGCCTAACTTTGAGGGTTTTTGTTTTTTCTTTAAAAAAAAAAAGAAAAAAAGAAAAGAAAGAAAAAACATTATATACACAAAAATTCTAGTTTGTTTGTTTTTTTTACTTTACTGTAGGCGTAAGAAAAAAAAAAGAGCCTTTAAAGACAAACAACAAAAGGAAGCTTTGAATTTGACATTGTTTAAATTGACATCTGGCCCCCTCCCCCCCCTCCCCTGAGGGAGGAAAAACTGCAGCACCTTAAAGTAACTCCCTGAGTCAACATTTAACTCACTGTTAAACAGTCTGACAACAATGTCCAAAAGCTACTCACTTTTACTGAAGCAAACCTGTGGAGTCTGTCGAATGAATGCTGGAGAAAAGACGCAAAGCGTGGCTTTAGTTAGCGGTGCTTCCTCTTCCTCTCGGCTTAAATCTTCCTCCTGACCCAACCCTTTGATGGAGGCGGAAAAAGGTGGAGTCATCTCTACACTGGCGTGAGTTAGTCGCTTAATATGGACGTAATCATCTCAGTGTATCAAATATCATTTCGTCTCCATTCCGCGGTCACTCACAGATGTTTCATTGTAACCGTTTGTAATGTAAATTCTGTACAGTTTAGAGCTCATTTTCTGCTCTTTGTAACTACTACTGGTTACAATTGTAAAAAAAAACGACTGACACACAGAAATGACTTTGAGTTTGGTTCCTCTCATATGTGAATAAAAGTATGCAGAGTATAGGTAAGTTGCCATATCTTTAGAGAAAAACTAAAATACAATTAGTAAGTAAAATAGTAAGTAAGTAAAATTTATTTATATAGCACATTTCACAGATAAAAATCACAAAGTGCTTTACAATAAGATCAGACATACAAGTTAAAATTAATTAAATTAATTAAAATTGTATAAAAATGTCTTCAGCTGCTTTTTAAAGGAGTCAGTAGAGTCTAGACAGCGTAAAGACAACGGCAGAGAGTTCCACAGCCTCGGTGCCTGAAAAGCCCGATCCCCACGTGTTTTAAATCTAGTACGTGGGACCACCAGTAGCCTCTGACCTGAAGACCTAAGTGCTCGGGATGAAGCATGAGGTTTCAGCAGGTCAGAGATATACTGGGGAGCTTCACCGTGCAGAGCTCTAAAAGTTACAACTAAAATTTTAAAATGAACCCTAAAATTTACAGGCAACCAATGAAGAGAAGCCAAAACTGGAGTAATGTGTGACCTCTTGTTTGTACCAGTTAAAAGTCTTGCCGCTGCATTCTGTACAGACTGAAGGCGATCCAGAGCTGATTTGTTGAGACACGTAAAAAGACCGTTACAATAATCCAAACGAGAAGAGATAAAAGCATGAATAATCATCTCAAGTTCTGCCTTTGACACCAGTAGCCTGAGTTTAGAAATGTTTCTTAGATGATAAAAACAGTTCCGGACAAGTTGTTTAGAGTGTTTCTCAAGAGACATGAACTGTCAAATATAACACACAAGTTTCTGAGACTTGAGAGCGTGTGATCAGGTGCAATAATCAAAGTTTCTGTTTTATCTGCATTTAACTGAAGGAAATTGTCATTTAACCATTGTTTGATTTCTGACAGACAATTATTTAAACAAGACAATTTATACAACTCAGAAGCTTTGAAAGAACAGTACAACTGAATGTCATCAGCATAGAGATGATAAGAAATATTATTGTAACGTCTGATAATGTGGCCTAGAGGGAGGATATACAGCAAAAAGAGAATAGGACCTAAAACAGATCCTTGAGGTACCCCAGAAGACAGAACTGATGTTTCCGACAGCACATGATTTATACAGACAGTAAAGGATCTCTCAGATAGATACGACATAAACCATTTTAAAACAACACCAGTAATCCCAAACAAGTCCTTCAGCCTATTTATCATGATGCTGTGATCAACAGTATCAAAAGCAGAGCTGAGATCCAACATAACCAGAACAGTGTACTCTCCAGAGTCTGCTGCCATCAGAATGTCACTAGACACTTTAAGCAAAGCGGTTTCAGTGGAGTGCAATTTGCGGAAACCAGACTGGAAAATGTCCAGAACATTGTTCTTTTCCAAAAAGTTGTTAAGTTGTTCTGCAACTGTTTTTTCCAAGATCTTTGACACCAATGGTAGTTTTGATATTGGCTTGGAAGAGATGGATCCAAATTTGGTTTCTTTAATATTGGTTCAACAATAGCTTGTTTAAAATAGCTGGGAACTGAGCCAGTAAATAAGTAATAAGTAAGTAATAAGCCAATTACTTACACTAAGGGATGGTATGAGGCAGGTGAGGAAATGCCCGACTGGTTCAGCTTCCTCATCTGTCACATATCTGGATGATGACACTCACTCTGACATGGAAAACTAGAGCATAGGGCAAGGAATAATCATAAATGCACACCTGTGTGATTCATCCATGCTTTTGGTGTGATTATTTGTCTACTCAAATAATCACACCAAAAGCAGTCCGTGCGTATAGAATAATTACACATATATAGTAGGCCCGAAACACAGTTCAGCAACCCGGCTGTGCCTTTTATTGCTTCAACAATGTTTACTTTTTTTTGAAGTGTACTGCAGGATATAACATGTGGCACAACACGCTGGTGTTCTTATTCAACAAAACATGATGGAAGGAAGCGATAAAAGTCGGCTTGTCTGTCAAACAAGTAGAAGCAACATGTTTTATATAAACACACGTGTTGCATTCCTCATGCCAGACATGTGTCAGTTTATGTAACACACTACGATTTTAATTGTTTTTTGTTTGTTTGTTTTTTCAGTTGAGCTGGTTCTGTTTGCCCAAAGCTGTCACACACTCCTGGCCTTTCAAAGTAAAAACAGTAGATGCATTCAAATCTCCTGGGCAGCAGAGTCCTGGTGGTGAGATTTAACTATAATGACCATTGTGGACGATCTGTAGGCTTCCAGCCAAGCCATGACACCACATATCAGACATGTGCTCTACTTGTGGTGTAATGAATAACCTGCAAACGTAGTAGGCTCACCACCTTGCCTAAAGCTGTAGTCACAAACTGATGACCTTTGTTCTTACTGGGGTCCATACAAGCCAACATTACATCATCATATAAAACATCATAAAGCAAATTATATAATGAATTGAAGAAATTGAATAAAGCGCAAGAAAACATTATAAATAAACAACAATGAAACTAATGTTATGGTCATAAGCATAACTATAACATTTATGTGTGCGTGTGTTAATTTAGGATTGTTTATTTATTTTTTTAATTCATCCTTTATTTAATCGGAAAGTCGATTAAAGTCTCTTTTTTAAGTGTGGCCAAGAAGGGACACCTTTACAAAACAGTTAGCAGTTGGAAACATAGAAATACAGTATAAGAGACATAAACATAAACAGAGTTTATACAGTTCTGAAGGATTTGAAAAGGTCTTCTCGACCCTGCAGGTTAGTAATCCAAAACAGTGAAAACCCATGTTTGAGAATAATATTGTAAAATGTATAACCTCCGCTTGAATGTACAGTTTAATTTGAGACAATACTTTTCACTTTTGAGCTCCAGAACAACTGAGTACAAATACTGCTGTTGAAACTGGATTAATATTAACCACAAACTTAGAGCATGTAGGTTTATCCAGCAATAGTTCAAGATACATAACACCAACAGCTGTGCTAAACTGTAACTCTATGAAATTGTGCGTTTTATACATTTAAGGCATTTATTTTTGCTTTATTTTTTTAAAGGTTAAATGTTTTTCATCATATGCATGTGAAAAAATTGTTCTTTTTTGTTTTGTTTTAAAGAAAATCTACCTGCTACATTCAAGGAGTGGAAAAATATATGGTGCTTAAGGTGGTGGGTTTTTAAGAGAATAATAGCAGAGTATTACACTAAGTGATGGTATGAGGCAGGTGAGGAAATGCCTGACTGGTTCAGCTTCCTCATCTGTCACATATCTGGATGATGACACTCACTCTGACATGGAAAACTAGAGCATAGGGCAAGGAATAATCATAAATGCACACCTGCGTGATTCATCCATGCTTTTCTGTGTATGTCACAGAAAAAATATGAATAACATTGTAAACAATCATTACATCAGAATCTATTTCAACTTAAGGGAAGGATATACATTTCAGAGTTTGAATTATTTCTCTTTAACGTTCTACTTTATTATTTATTTATATTGATGAATATATTTTTTGAATAACTCAGATAAATGAGTTGTTCGAATGCTTTCGGTCATTTGACACACAATGATCAGTTGAAAAAGTAAACTATAATAATGTAAATGTAATAAGCATACACTGATTATTCAAATGTGCCAGAAAGTTCCTGATTCTTTAATACACGGACATTTCACAATATTGGAAACAATGCTAACCATTACACAGATTCAGTTATTGGAGCAGCTTAATATTTTATAGTTAATCTTCAAACCTAGAAAATGAACCAAGACCATCTTACACAATAATTCAATAATTACTTAAGCAGTTCAGTTATTTTTATTTTTACATCCATTAACCTTTGCTCTTATATTAGTAACTATGTTCTTTGTTGATTTTATTTGATATTTGTATCTCTGTATTGTATGTATTGTGTGTGTAGTGTGTATATATATATATATATATATATATATATATATATATATTTATAATAACAATTCTGTAACTTAACTTCGGTCGTTGCGTGCTTTTTTTGGAAGTCGAATTTCCCAGAGGAACCCACCCGAGGGATTAATAAAGTTCTATCTTATCTTATCTTATCTTATCTTATCTTATCTTATTTTATTGTTAAATGTATGGCATCAAAAAACCACCACCAACAAAAACAATCTGACCTGTCAGTTCTTTTTAATCACTGACATGTGATCATGATTTAGTTATTTAAAAAGATAATCAGCTGCTCATCAGTAAATAGGGAATTTCCCTTGCTGATAACTGACTGATAGCTCTGACTAGCCTCTCGTTATCTCCACCCACACGCCATCATTACAGTCATGCTGACCTCAGGTGGATATGTTGGAGTACTGCAATTTAGATCTACCTTCCCCCACTCCCCACCCACCATAAAGTTTTGACTGTATTGTCAAATAGACATATCAATATGTTTTCACATATATATGGATTCATATGTATGTACAGACACACAAACATATACAATATAATCTTCTGGGAGGGAACAATTTCACAAAAAGTATAGAGAGCTTCTTCATGCATGGTGTAGACAGCCTGTGCACTTTAGTATCACCATTTTTCCATAAGACAAACAGAGCAGCTATCACAAAAAAAGATAACCTTCTAAGGTCACAAGGAATTTGACTGTTAAAGTCACACGTGGCTTGTTTGTTCATGATTTGAACACAGAGCTTTTTTAGTCGTTTAAAGAGAAATTGTGTCTTTCAAAGAGCAGTTTTTCCATGTAGGGAACGTACTGAATTCCAAAGCAACTTCTTTAAAAGGCAAAGAATTTAAATAATATGTTATTGAGACTTCATAAAAAATAGCCAGGCATCATGGTCGTGGACTGCCAGGCATCCAGAAATGTTTGTGGGATTATTCTTTTCCCTGTGTCCTATAAGTGGCTCAAGAGAAGGGATGTTTTCTCAGGACCTTTACCAGAGGGCTGGGCTTTGGTTGGATAAGAGGGTTGGCTGCTTTGCCTGCAGAATGACAAGAAAGAAAAAAAATGGAAAAGAGGGAGGGCAGAGTCAGTGTTCGGGGAAGGCCTTTTTCAGCCCTTCTTCTCTTTCACTTTATAGGTCCTCCAAACACCCACCCACATACTGACACACACACACAGATAGCAGAACCTACTAGACAAAGTCAGGAAGTGACATCACCTACAGGAAGAGAAGGCAAATATCTTTTTTCTCTTTTAGTGTGTTGTCTGTTTTCCTGAGGGAAGTTGGAGCCCCTTAAGACCGTTAGCAACTAGCAGAGAGAAAATTCAGAGGACCTAGAGGGGGCAGAGTCACTGAAGCAGGCTTTCACAGGGAGTTTAGAATCAAAGGATCCAGACACTCGAATCCTCCCTGAACTTCCCACAACTCTCCACCACATTCCAAATACTCCGCTGCAGGATTTCGGCCAGGTACAGTGCACAGAGATTTTCCATTCTGTAATGTCTAGTTTTGCTTTCCCACTGACAATTTGTTTCTTTTTGTTGCTGCACCACGAAATGAAAGAGTTTCAAGAAATTGCAGTGTCTGATGGAAAACTGGTAGAAAAAGAAGAAAACAAAGCATGCATGCCACATTACATGCTCTAACATGCTTCAGTGTGACTGCTCAGGCAAGTAGGGACAGAAATTGGTCAACAGTCACTTCCTCCTTCATACTGTCGCTTTTTGTATAAATCATAACTGTTTTCGTATCCCAAAGATGTCTGAGCTGAATCTTTAACTGAACCAGTGTCTCTCAGAGTTTAGGAGTGAATGAAGCTCTGTCTAACTCTCGTTTGTTATGGACATATTCAGAGCTATCGACTGACCACGTATTCAAGTTCCCCCAGTGGTGAGTTTTGAACTGAGATCAGGCAAACTATGAAAGCTAGTGGAAAGAGCCAATGGATAAGATCACATGTGTTTTTATTTTTAGCCATTGCCTTTTCCTCAGATTAAGACAGGAGGGACCCCAGTCCTCCAAAAGCTTTACAAACATGTGAGAGGCCTGTGGGTTGTGATTTTTGAGGTTATTTTGTCAATAGAAAGATAACAACACCCATATCAATATCACGTGTTGGGAGTACAGACTGGCATGAAGTGACAGAAACATCTGCTAATTCAAGTCACCAGAGCCTCAGTTACAACCGTGGGAAATTCTGAATACGGCAGTTAACCCTCTCCAGGCAGACGTTGCAGATTTGCAATAGTTAAGAACTAACAACCTGATTACCCCACATACATATTTTATGAGTTTTTTTTAACTCAGAAGTACCACTGCAGGACTTGGTTGTGCATTAGCAACAAAAAACTTAATTTGGGCCTGAGAGGGTTAACAATGGGACTCAGGACTCAATGCGGCTGCAGTATCATGTGTTGCAATCACAGCTGCTTTAATCTAGGTGTCAGATCTCTGGACATTCTTCCCACATCCTTCAAACGGTGAATAGAAATGTACAATTCAATTCGGTTTTGCCACGCTAACACGTTTACAAAACATATTTGAGACTATAAAATGTAACCGTCCATCTTCTTGTTTTAAAATAAATCCTCCAAGTTAATATTTGTGTCCTTGGGCAAGACACTTCACCCGTTGCCTACTGGTGGTGGTCAGAGGGCCCGGTGGCGCCAGTGTCCGGCAGCCTCGCCTCTGTCAGTGCGCCCCAGGGTGGCTGGCTACAATGTAGCTGCCATCACCAGTGTGTGAATGTGTGTGTGAATGGGTGGATGACTGGATGTGTAAAGCGCTTTGGGGTCCTTAGGGACTAGTAGAGCGCTATACAAATACAGGCCATTTACCATATTATATCAAATAAATTGTGCAATCATTACTGCTTCATTAACATGACATTCAAAACCTGTGAGGTCATGCTCCCAATACAAGCAAATCACCAGACAGATGGACAATAGTTTTGCACAAAAAATATCCATAAACTCTTAATTTAATTTCATATCCACTTTCTCAAGGAAGAATGGGCAGTTTTCTATCCATATTTAGTGTGTGTGTGTGTGTGTGTGTGTGTGTGTGTGTGTGTGTGTGTGTGTGTGTGTGTGTGTGTGTGTCCCACACAAAATTAAAGTTGTAGTTCTGCCTTTAAGAGCATTAAAACTATTTGACTCAGGACATTTTCTCTCACAGTCCTCTTGAGGACAGTTTAATCTTTAGTGGATCACAGCATACTATTCATTTTCCCAGTTATGCCTGACTCAATTGGCCTGACTTTTGGTACAGCAGACTGAAAGTGTTGCTATTTTTACTGGTAGCTGCAACTGAAAACTTTGCTTTAAGGTCATTTGGGTCACAAAGAGCAGCTGTGACTGTTAAAAAAACCCTTTTAGCTGGTCTTCTTTAGGAAAATGTAGGTTTTTGTTTTGTTTTTTTTACTTTATGGTAGCTATAACAATTGTTGTAATTAAATATTGCATGAATTGTTTTATCTTTTATGTTTTATTCACCCCAAAACATGCCTGTTATTGTCTTCACAGTGTCATTGTGCCAAATGAAAACAAGAGCTCCTTGCAGTCTTTACACGACAGACGCTAACCACCTGTGACCTCCACCTGTGACCATTCCAAGAGCCGAAATCAGACTGGTTCCCCTCTCCCAGGAAGGCTACACGTTCTCATACTCCAACCTAATTATTTTTCACCGTTGCGCACTCTCCCCTTATCTCAGGGGAAATAACTGAGTCAATGGCATTGTGTCTTGGTCAAGTGTTTAGCAAAGACAAAACATTTAGGCCAAAGAAGCGCTTTGAGCCCGGTACGCAGCGGTTTGAACTGTACAAGAAGGCCCAGGCTTCGCTCAAATCTGGCTTGGACCTGAGGAAAGTAGTTCAGCTCCCAGAAGGCGAGAACCTCAATGACTGGATTGCTGTTCACGTGGTGGATTTCTTTAACAGAATTAACCTAATCTATGGCACAGTGAGCGAGTACTGCAGCGAGCGCACGTGCCCTATCATGTCTGGGGGACTGAGATATGAGTACAGATGGCAGGACGGTAAAGACTACAAGAGACCCACCAAGCTGCCTGCTCTCAAGTACATGAATCTGCTGATGGACTGGATAGAGTCACTGATCAATAATGAGGAAATCTTCCCCACAAGAGTAGGTGTGTGTGAGGAGTTTGCAAATGAAACCATCGGACTGCTCTTGAGTGTGTAAGCTAATACATGACTGAGTGCTGGCTGCAGAGATGTTATACTAAAGTGTCAGCACAGAGTGCAGAGGTTGTCTCCTTCATTAAGCTCACGAATGCAATGATTGAGTTCAAGGAGAGGTTAATTAGACAATAAAATGTTGACATTTAGAGGGGGTTGTTGACAAGGTGATCATAGTGTTAAATTAGAGGTGAGAACTTCATGCGTCACAGCAGCGTGAGCTCAGAGCCTCTCTGTGGCGCAGTGGTTAGCACTGACATTCTGGGACTTCTCTTTTCTTATGTCAAGCCTAGACATGCTAGTCAGGTACGATGAAAACATTTCCCACGAGTGTGAATGGGTTTTGGTTGTGTGTTAGTGCTTGACAACTCCTTCAGGGTGTTTCTGTCCCTCCGTTTGCTCAGTTATCACAATCCTCCATGGACCTGAGGGAGAATAAGACAGCAATGCTGTCTTCGCTTTGCTTAGAAATTAAATACGAATAATTAGATTGTTCTTCACAGGGCCTTTTCAGCTCTTCAGCACAAAACACAGATATTTTTTATTAAGTGTTTTGGGATTGAAACACAAACTATTCAATAGATTATTTAGGAAATTCGGTGGATTAATAGCCCTCCTGTAGATAAGCATGATTAATGATGCTTTTTAAATCTGCATACATGGTAAATCCATTTACAATTGAGTCCTACAGTTTCCTTTATCAAATCTATTATTTTATTAAACCAGCTTCTGAATAGAAGTCCTTTTATATCTTATTGTTTTCCTTCTTCATCCTAGGAGTACCTTTCCCCAAGAACTTCCAGCAGGTGTGCAAGAAGATCCTGAGCCGTCTCTTCCGGGTGTTTGTGCACGTTTACATCCATCACTTTGACAGCATCTGCAGTATGGGTGCAGAGGCCCACATCAATACCTGCTACAAACACTATTATTATTTCATCTCAGAGTTCAACCTCATTGATCACTCTGAGCTGGAGCCTCTGGTGAGACATCAGATGTATGAGTGTGAAGTGAGGATGCATATGAAAAAGGATCAGATGGAGGTTTTGTAACGGAGGAACTGTCAGTCTAGCAGAGAATATCTACCATCTTGCCAGCTTTATCCCAGCTGCGTGAATGTTTGATGTGCTTATTGTTCATCTTTGAGTAGGTGTGTTTTCCAGTTTAGCGTACATACAGTGGCTTGCAAAAGTATTCGGCCCCCTTGAAATTTTCTACATTTTGTCACATTACAGCCACAAACATGAATCAGTTTTATTGGACTTCCAGGTGAAAGACCAACACAAAGTGGTGTACACGTGAGAAGTGGAATGAAAATCATACATGATTCCAAACCTTTTTTACAAATAAATAACTGCAAAGTGGGGTGTGTGTAATTATTCAGCCCCCTGAGTCAATACTTTGTAGAACCACCTTTTTCTGCAATTCCAGCTGCCAGTCTTTTAGGGTCTGTCTCTATTAGCTTTGCACATCTACAGACTGAAATCCTTGCCCATTCTTCTTTGCAAAACAGCTCCAGCTCAGTCAGATTAGATGGACAGCGTTTGTGAACAGCAGTTTTCAGATCTTGCC
>NW_024582829.1:347705-405266 GCF_018398535.1 Haplochromis burtoni
GGAAGGAGTATGGCACAACTGTAAACCTACCAAGACAAGGCCGTCCACCTAAACTCACAGGCCGAACAAGGAGAGCGCTGATCAGAAATGCAGCCAAGAGGCCCATGGTGACTCTGGAATCTGTCCATAGGACAACTATTAGCCATGCACTGCACAAAGTTGGCCTTTATGGTGGCAAGAAGAAAGCCATTGTTAACAGAAAACCATAAGAAGTCCCGTTTGCAGTTTGCCACAAGCCATGTGGGGGACACAGCAAACATGTGGAAGAAGCTGCTCTGGTCAGATGAGACCAAAATGGAACTTTTTGGCCAAAATGCAAAACGCTATGTGTGGCGGAAAACTAACACTGCACATCACTCTGAACACACCATCCCCACTGTCAAATATGGTGGTGGCAGCATCATGCTCTGGGGGTGCTTCTCTTCAGCAGGGACAGGGAAGCTGGTCAGAGTTGATGGGAAGATGGATGGAGCCAAATACAGGGCAACTTGGAAGAAAACCTCTTGGAGTCTGCAAAAGACTTGAGACTGGGGCGGAGGTTCACCTTCCAGCAGGACAACGACCCTAAACATAAAGCCAGGGCAACAATGGATGGTTTAAAACAAAACATATCCATGTGTTAGAAGGCCCAGTCAAAGTCCAGATCTAAATCCAATCGAGAATCTGTGGCAAGATCTGAAAACTGCTGTTCACAAACGCTGTCCATCTAATCTGACTGAGCTGGAGCTGTTTTGCAAAGAAGAATGGGCAAGATTTCAGTCTGTAGATGTGCAAAGCTGGTAGAGACAGACCCTAAAAGACTGGCAGCTGAATGCAGCAAAAGGTGGTTCTACAAAGTATTGACTCAGGGGGCTGAATAATTACGCACACCCCACTTTGCAGTTATTTATTTGTAAAAAATGTTTGGAATCATGTATGATTTTCATTCCACTTCTCACGTGTGCACCACTTTGTGTTGGTCTTTCATGTGGAATTCCAATAAAATTGATTCATGTTTGTGGCTGTAATGTGACAAAATGTGGAAAAGTTCAAGGGGGCCGAATACTTTTGCAAGCCACTGTACATAGAAGGCACCGACAATAAAATCACTCAGTCTGAAGCTCATAGTGTTCTCACTAAGATAATATATTCCATATGACACACAAATTTAATTAGTTTTCACTCAGTTTTCCATCATGAACAAAATGTATCCAGGAAATGGCTAGGTCTGATGAGAAAAGACTCATAAGAGAATCTGCTGACTTTGGACAGTCATGTAATTAAAGATTGTACTTGTTGCTGTTTTCCAACTAAGGAGCCTCTATCGCATGTGAGCTGATGGGGAATGGTGTTCCAAGTGTCAATAAAAAGCTGCAGTTATCATCATTACCTCGCTTGGGCTGCATAATTCCCCCTGCAATGTGAAAACAGGGACAAGGCATTAATGTCAACACGCTGCATAAAGATAAATCTTTTGAATAGACCTCGTTTTATTGCCCCACCTCTTGTGCCCCAGGAAATTATGTTTGTTTTTAGTCTTCAAGGAGCAACTGCTTTCTTTCTCAGAATCATGACGGTGTAAATATTCATTTTCTCAAACAACATATTAGACTCTATCTATTAACATCTCCTCTTTTTCTTTTCCTGCAGAAAGAGATGACAGAGAAGATATGCAATTAGACAAAGCCACATGGACAAAGGAGTTTACATTATGACGTTATCTGAGCCCCTTGAGAAAACTTCCGCATCAAAACACTCCAGACAGAGAACTGCTTTGTGTACACTTGTATGAGTGGTTTCCAAGCATATGACATGGCCCATAAACTCAGTAGACTTCTGCAGATGGTGGCAAAGTTCCTTTACAGAACTTTTCACTTCACATTCATTATGGTGCTGTGAGTTTCCTCATTATTCTGTATTGTTTTATACACTGCATCTCCTGTACTCTGTCTTTCCTCTTGTGCATGTATATGTTTTATCTTCGTGTAAGTTTTGATGCATTGTTTGTTTTCTCGTTGACCAGAGTTTGTATTTTGTACGATGTGTTTTCACTGTTTAAAATCTGATTTAAGGGCATAAAAGTTCTTCCCATCAGCCAATCGCGTCTGCTTTCATTTTCGCAGGAAAAAGAAAAACACAACAACAACAGATATAGCATACTTATTATCACTGCTCACTTGCCAAACCTGTTACATGGATAAATAAAGGCCATCATCATGCACCAAAAATCCCCACTACGTGGACTGAGGCGTGGTGACGAACCCTGCCAAGTGACGTTGCATTAGTGCGGTCACGCTACCAATGGGAGAGGAGTTAATCCGGAAAGGGGCGGGGCAAACGTCTGCTCTCGCGTTTTCCCGCCCGGTACGTCATCAGCTGTTTGGACTGATTGATAACAGAAAGCAATGGGAGTTTACATCAGCTGTCACAGGCTTTGACTGCAGGGATTTGGCTGGCGTGGAGTCCACGTTTGAAGGGTTTGTTGCATTTGTGGTTTTATTTTAATGTTGCTTAAACAGTCTCTGACTACAGTTAGCAACTGGTCATGTAAATCGGTTTAGCAAGCTATCTGAGTTCTTTCTTGCTAGCTGGGGCTAACAACAGTAGGCAGCCACCGCTAGCTCTGGCTTTTGTAATGCCGTAATGATCTTTTATACAGAATTCCCTCCTGGTAACTAGGACAACGTTGCTAATGTTAAGTAATTATCTAAGTGGACGTTGTTGGCTGTCCGTACACATATTTATTAACTTCAGTATCGATACAAACTGCTGGTATAACTCCATTAGCTAACAGCTAATTATCAGTTTTGTGTTTTTCTAACCGAAACATAGCATTTAACTAGTGTGAACTAACTAATTCAATAAACTTTGCTGTAAGTGAATATTCTGCGGTCATGTAGATGAACAGTAACCGCAAACTCAGAGCGATACACAATGTAATACCAAAGAATGAAAGAAAGAGGAAACTGGAACACATAAGCTAACGCTGGGCGGTGTCTTCTCCATTGCTCTAGCCTTTTGCCTCATCACTGCATTGTATTTAGTTGTTACGTATGTTTACGTGACTAACTATATTTGTATGTGGCAGTTGGCAGATATGGTGAGGCACGGCGTGATGACGGAGTTGCAGCCCTTCCAGCCCTCCCTCCAGGTGATCTACTCTATGATTAGTGGTGATTACAAAAGCTGACTTCCTGAAACATGTCTGATAAGATAAAAGGACCAGAAAATGGTGCACAGTAGTTTCATCAAAGCACTGTGCCCCGTTGTTTGAATGTTTCTGGTAAAGTTCAGATAAGGCCTGTCACGGAGTTTCCAGTATTATCATATTGACCACTGTTTTGGCAGATTGCCATAGGTGGTTGTAATGATCAAAGTAGTGGTGATGCATCTCTATAACTGCAGTTAGTCATTTTACAGTTGCAAGCCTATGATATGTACAGAACATTTTATTATATTATGGATTAGTGTTTATTTTTAGTATTTATTACCAAGGCCAAATTAAAATTTTCCTTTTTTTGCTTTTTTCATTTGCTTTTTCTCTACTGTACCAACATTGATCACTGGCTGATTTTGCCCTATTCCCTCCCCCTGTCCCCCCCCATATGGCCTCCTTCTCTGTAACAGGGTAACTCCCTTGCTTTGGGCCAAGTAGGGCAAAACTGTGGGAGCATTCAGGAGAACAGAAATACCTCAGAGGAAAGACAGAATCTTTCCCAAGACCCAGCAGGTACAAATGCTTTACTTTTCCTAGCATTTCTATAGCTTTGTAAACTTTACAAAGTGAGAGCGCTGTGCAAAAAAATTGCAATGTTTTAATTTGTGTGTATGGATTCATTTCTGCCTCTACAGAGTGTGAAAAAAGCCAGCCAGTGAACATCCCAGATACAGGTAAACGAAAGAAGAAGAAAAGAACTAGAGCGACAGACAGCTCCACTGGCACTTTTGATGGTAAGTAGGCTAAAACTGAAACACATGCAGTACGTGTGAAAGCAGGAAAATTGACCAACACTTCATATTTTCTTCAGATCTCTACAAATTGACTCATGAGGTGCTCGGCCAGGGAGCATATGCTAAAGTTCAAGGATGTATCAGCCTGCAGAATGGACATGAGTATGCCGTGAAGGTAAGTAGGGACAGTTTTGCCAAATTTAAATGTCATTTGAACAGGTTGGGTTGCTCTTTAATGGCAAACTTTTCTTTAAAGCTGTACTACATTTTTTTTTTTTTTTTTTTAAAGTCAATCAAAATGTCCATTGAATCACAATTTCTGCTGCTCGCCTTCATAGATCATAGAAAAGAGTGCAGGACACAGCCGCAGCAGAGTCTTTCGAGAAGTGGAGACTCTTTATCAGTGTCAAGGAAATAAGTGAGTTGATTTTTGTCTGATTAATATTTAAAAAAAAAAAAAAATGAGAGAGAAAAGAAAACCTATCCAGAATAAAAACAATTCTGATCACCTAAACATATCGTTGTCCAGGAATATTTTGGAATTGATTGAATTCTTTGAGGACAACAACTGCTTTTATTTGGTATTTGAAAAGCTGCGTGGTGGTAAGTGTGAATAATTAACACAACAGTTATGTAATGCAAACAGAGCTGTTGCCAGATGGCTCATTAAGAGCGCACAAATATACCCGTGAGTGATCCTCTTCTCTTTCTGCAGGTTCTATTCTTACACATATCCAAAACCGAAAGCACTTTGATGAACTGGAGGCTAGTAAGGTAGTGAAAGATATTGCCCAAGCTCTCGACTTTTTACACACAAAAGGTAGGTCAAAATTCAAGCAGGTGTTCTGCTGAAATCCAAAGGAAACAGAGGTTTTGTTTTTGTTTTTAAGTGTAAAGGTGACAGCGTTTTTGTTTGCAGGCATTGCCCATAGAGACCTTAAGCTAGAAAACATACTCTGTGAATACACTGATCAGGTAATTGGCATTTAATGAGTTGAGAAAGGCATTAATTATCCCTTAAGGTTTATAATTTAACAACATAATCGTATATTTACTCTCTTTCTACTTAGGTGTCGCCAGTAAAGATCTGTGACTTTGATCTAGGAAGTGGAGTAAAGCTCAGCAGTGCCTGTACACCCATAACAACCCCAGAGCTCACAACACCAGTAAGTGTCTAATTCTAAATTGTCGGCCACATAATATTGTCCAATTAACTAATAAGGGATTACACTGACTTGCCTCTTCTTTGCTTTTGATCTTTGCCCTCTCTCAGTGTGGCTCGGCAGAGTACATGGCTCCAGAAGTAGTCGAGGTGTTCACTGATGAGGCCTCCTTCTACGACAAACGCTGTGATCTGTGGAGCCTCGGGGTCATCCTCTACATCTTACTGAGTGGCAGCCCACCCTTCACAGGACACTGTGGCTCTGACTGTGGCTGGGATCGGGGAGAAAGATGCAGAACATGCCAGGTATGCCCCCTCCAATCAGCACTGTTGTTTAGCGTCCATCCCATGGATAATTGCTCAGCTCAGCAGTGTTTGCACCACAGAGATTCACTGTGTGTCCCCGCTTATCATTCTGAAATGAAGACATTATAAATAATATAAAACTACAGACTAGAGGTGTTAAAAGAACACATGCTCTGTAATGCCTCCTTTAGCTGGCATTACAGCTTGTTCATCTTAATGCTGGCCTCTTTGATTATCATGTCCATGGTAGACGGTTCAAATAAAGTAACTAAAAAATTTTCTTTTTTTGCTGTATACTGGCTTAATTAAGAAACATAATTAGTAATGTAGGTTAAGTTAGGCTTAGATGTAGGTTGAAATCTCTTTTTAAAAATAAAAAAATGAGAAAAGCCGATGTATAGGAGCACTACGGCTGATTTGGCTTTAGCTGTTGACCCATATGTCAAATGCTCTTATGTGAATTATTCAGAAAAGCCAAACACTTTCAGTACAGTTTGGGGTATTATTATTTTTTTTTAAGTAGTAGAGTATTAGGGCTGAGAAGAAATGGGAAGAGGTTCTGTAGATTTACCAGGGAAAACCTTGTTTTAGCTTTCACTTCATCTAGATGGATGTCGTCGGTTCTTCTTCCATTATCTTGGCTTGAGCGGAGTTTTGGTTTGGTTTATTGAATTTTGTGCTGCGTGGAGAAAAAGCTCACTTCTGTAAAGAAGGTGTGAGGTCAGAATTTATAATGCACAACAGAATGACAACACCATTACAAAAATGAATGCAGCACAATAATGCAGCGTGCGCGTGCGTGCGTGCGTGTGTGTGTGTAAATGGCATGTACTTATCTATTTGATCTTCTCCCCTCAGAGTCACCTGTTTGAGAGCATCCAGCAGGGCAAATATGAATTTCCAGACAAGGACTGGGCCCACATCACAGTGGGCGCCAAGGACCTCATATCAAAGCTGTTGGTTCGGGACGCCACTCTGCGCCTCAGTGCTGCTCAGGTCCTCAAGCACCCTTGGGTGCAGGGGGTGGGTATAATTACATTTGAGCACTACTTGTCTAATGTTAGACAGCTGGAATTATTGTCCTTATTTTCCAGCTGTGAGTTTTTTTTCTTTCTTTCTTTTATTTATTTCTTTTTTTCCAGAATGCTCCAGAGAGAGGTCTTCCAACTCCTCGTGTTCTGCAGAGGTCTGTCTTTATTTTAGCTCCGTTTCTGTGGTTGAAGTAGAATCAGACCTTTAGTGTTTGTGGCTTTTCATAGGAAACTAGAGTTTCTGCACATACCTTTGTTTATGAACAACTTTTTTTTTTTTAAATTTGAGAACAATTTCAGGTTCTCTCTGCTTCAAGATGTTTTTTTTTTTTTTTTTTTTTAAGATGGAAAATATTGGGATTGATGAAACAAGGATCTAGGATACTTTATTCTAATCACATTATTAAAGTGAGAAGTGGCAGAAGTGTGCTTAGATGTCTCTCATATCTGTTTCTGCCTTCTTTCTTGTTCTAGGAACAGCAGCACCAAAGATCTGACCCAGTTTGCAGCAGAAGCCATCGCCTTCAACCGGCAGCTATCCCAGCACGAGGAGCAGCGGGAGGACGTCGGAGCCATTGTTTGCTCCATGAGGCTTTCTCCTCCTTCTAACTCCAGGCTGGCTCGCAGACGGGCACAGTCCAGTGCTCTCCGGCACGGAGACTTTGCACCCACTTCAGATGACGCCACAGCCTGAGGGTCCTTAACCTCCTCATCATGTTATCTGAATAATTTTAGTTACCTTCTGTGTGGATTTTTATTTTTATAGGGAGCCTTGTAGGATCGGTCACACAGTATGGAAAGTATCTCCGTTGTTGAAAGTCCTCTCCTTGGCCAGTAGTCTTATCAGTGAGAGTTTGAACATCAAGTGCACAGTTAAACCTCAGCTTCTGCCTACTAATAGAAAACAGTAAAACTTCCAGGATTTGGCCAGGAGTTACTTTAAGCTGATGAGTATTTTTAACAAAGGTTTGATTTTCTTTCAGAACAACTTTGGCTTTAAGAAATTTATGTATTGTCTTCACAGGTTGGGTTAGTCATCGTTACCCAAAACACCAGAAACTGCTCTCAGTGCCAGCAGTTTTTACTAAAATACATATCATCACCAAAAACAGCATTTTAAGAATCAGGACAGCTACGCAGCAGCAGCTGCTGCTTTAATGCAATATCGTCTTATAGGTAGATTTTATTTTATTACTTCTCTTGTTTTTCCAGCTGTGAATTAGTTATTTTATTTGAAAGCTTTTTAGTGACTAAAGAAAAGGGATTTTTTTCTTGCTTTTTTAAAGCATGTTTTCTTTTCTTTTTTTTTTTTATATGATTATATGATTTTTATGTGTGAATGTATGTGATTTAAGTGATTAAAAACAGACAACACTTAGAGGAGTCTGAGGGTTAAACAGGGCCTTTCCCCTGTTTTACCTGTTGACTCTTTTGTCGAGCTGTGTCTTCATGACTACCTGAGAGTGTGGCTGGAGGTTGCAGAAACTCATGGAGTGAGACTGGATCTTAAAGTGTTTTTTTTTTTTTTTTTTTTTTTTCTCATGTCAATACAAGCTACCTGCAGCACTGATGTACTTTAAAATAAATATCTTATTTAGTTTGCCCAGAATGGGAGGTTCTTGTGTTTTTAAAGCTTCACCAATGATATGAATTTGACACTTAAAAATAGTATTTATCTTTTCAGCGCTTTTGCTATAACTTCTCGTTGGAGGTCATGTTTGGTGTTGTGATGCAGATTATTCCAAGAGGTTTTGCTTAATTTCTTATTGTCTTAGTGATCTTATATATATATTTTAAGTTTAACTTACTTGAAATGTGAAAATTGCATTTGTTTTAAGTTTTATGCAGTTCATGAGACTTAAAGCTGAACTGTGGGACTTTTATATATAATGTTAATGTGTGCACACAAAGATTATTCACCCTATGAGCAGCAGGTATGGTCTCTGTATTTTGTAGTGTTCCTGATTCCTGGGCTGGCTTAGATCAACCAGCAGTGACTGGGTTTGCCAGTCCTCAAAAGAGCTGCAGCTAAAGCAAATGGTGTGGCTTAAAAAAGTAGAAAGGGACTGAGAGAGATCGTTTGCTGCTTCAGATAAGTGTCACTGGGAGGGAAAGCGATTGACAGCGAGTAGAAACGTTTAGCGGTGGATAAGCCTTTCCTTGTTCTAGATTTGCATCACAAGCACTTGTTGATGGTATCTGTGTAATCTACCTGTTACAAGCCCTGCATGGCTGGTTTAAAGGGATTAGAGAATAGTTTATGTTACACTAGTGAGATACGTGATTCCATTCTGTGAAGTGAGTTTATAAAACTGTTAAAAAATATTTTTTTAATTGTCCCTGTTTTGATTTTGTCTGTGCCAATGGAAACTGTTATGGATGAACTGAGAATTCTTTCTGATACTTTCTGATTTTTTATTTTGTTTTTAGAAGAAGCTACTTTTTCTTTATGTTGTCTTATAATTTAGACTGTCTGTGTTTGAATGGGATCTCCAAAGGCTCCTGTTTATCGTACCTTACAAAGTTTATGTGCCAGTGCCAACTCATTCCCTTATTTCACACTGTTGCCATGGACAACCCATCCCTATAGCAACTAAGGGCCTTCATAGGCTGGCATGAATTGATGGAGATTTGCTCAGAATGAATACACATGTTAGGAAACGACTGCTTGCTATGTTAAAGCCCCCACACTAGTATGAATCATAAAAGAAGCTGTTTGTTTCCCTCCGTCTACTTGAGATTGCCTAGAATGAGATGCAGTAATTGGTATGCGATTATAGAGTCGCTCTGAAATGTGTCAAAGCTCATATGGGGTCCTATGCATAAAGCTCTCATGTGTAGAGCGTGTTTTCACTGGCATGTTGTGTTCTCAATAAAAAGCTCTTCTTGTCTAAGCTGTGTTACATCAAGACAATATTACTGTGTTGTGCACTCAAAGGTCTCGTTCACGAGACGTGAGCAAATGGATTTTTGTTTTCACTGCAGCAGATGTTCTTTAGTTTACAAAGATTTATTTCAGTCAGGAGTGATAAATGGTAACAACTCATTGTTTTGGACTAAACAGATGAGGAGGGGACAGGAGATGGTGAATAACCTCTACGCACACTGGTAAGAAACAGATGCCGTGTCCTTGCTGAGACTTCTTTGAAAAGCAAAGGAGAAAGAGGAGCGAGGCCATAGTCTCGAGCCTTTTTTCTTTTTTGTACTTTAATAACCCAGGTTTCACAAACTTTTCCCATCATTAGATTTAAGGAAATAAACATCAGATAGATGTAGGAGTGCAGTGGTGTGTGTGTTTCCACTTTTCCCGAGAGCACCTTTAATGTAACACGTTAGAAGCTTAAGCACTTCAGAGGGTGATGGCTGTGATTGGGCTGTTTGTTTGAAGCAGCTCCACAGCGCAGCCAGTGGCCGATATTCAGCAGTGCATCAGCTGCAGATCACTCCGCTGCTCACCTGCAGGAGGAGCAGATCACACCCGCCGCTCCTGTGCAACATGACACACGGACAAAGCGCCCAAACGGCCAGAGTCATGTGTCCGATGTAAGGTAAGCGACACAGAATGGTGCAGAGAAATTTTGCAGCAAGTGTTGCTTTCAGGTTTGTGTGTGTGTCTGTGGACCATCGGCGAGAGAACAAGACTGTTTTTATATTTGCAGATTCTCACTTGGCATTGTCAGCATTGTTGCCTTCGATGAATTGTATTCGCGCTTTAATGTTGAGGTTTAAAGTCTCATAACTAATGCGTTTAATTAGACGGGAATGCTCACAGTTTTTTAACAGCTAAGAAATTACTTTGGAAGAAAAAAAGTTGCCAGAGTTCAAAATCAGAAGAATGAAAAGTCTTTAAAATGTGTCATGTTACTTTTCAGCCTCTCTTTCTAAAGAGATCAAATGATCTATTTTCAGCCATTTGTCTGATCAACAGCTTCTCTGAGCTCTCCTGAGACATGGTGCTACCTGAAAAAAACTCCAGTTCATCTGCTCCCAAGAAGACCCCCGAGCAGCATGCTCCGAGGCACCAGAGCATGCCCTCTCCAGCCCTGTGCTGCGCCTGTGGGCTGTGCATCATGCTGGCTGGCATCAACATCACCCTGGTGGGAGCTTTTGCGTTTGGTACCTTTATCCCTACAAGCAATCCTCCCATCTTCATTGGGCCTCTTCTTTTACTCATAGCGCTGGCTTTCTTTACAGCCTGCTGTGTCATCAGCAGGAGACCTCAAGCCCACACTGCCCATAAGGCCAAAGGAGGTGAGAAATGGGCGCTGATGAGGATGGGGGCAGTTGCTTTTGAGATGGAGACGAGCGAGCACACGCTTCAGGACACGACAGCTGTCCAGCTCAGCCCCACCAACTCCCCTAGCTCATCTCACAAATCCAGCTCCATCCAAGGGGAAGCCACTGCCCTGCCTTCCTGTCAGGATGAAGCCACTGAGCAGCACACATCAGGGACCTGTGGCACTGGTGTTACTGGAGATAAACCCACTCTGAGCTCTGACTGCCGGGAGAGCACTTCCACATAGATCAGATCACTACATAGCGTGGACTTTGTTCTGTTTACACTGTCTGGCGTGACTGCAAGAATTAATTGCTACTATAAGTTATAAACTAAGTCGTACTTTATTTATGCCAAAGTTGGTAAACTCAAATAACACATGACTTAAGTAACTAGAATGACGGCGTGGTAATATGATACAAGAGCGAAAAGGCCTGCAGACTCAGCCTGTGAGCGTAAATGTATTGTGCAAACTCCCTGATAATTATTCCGTGTGTTTCAGGAAGTTGTACTTTTACTGCCCTGTCCCAGGATGTACATTATCTTTCCAGGAAATGAAACAGGGAAGGAGATGATACCGTAATCCAAGTGCCTGTTTTATGTAGTTCTTGTTGTAGAACACATCTAGTGATTGTGTATTCATTGTGTATTCGTTTCCTATGGATTGACTTTGGTTAGTGTTTGCCACCTTTGTGAAGGAGGATCAGTGCAGTTATAAAAGCCGGGTGAATGCAGTCACAGCTTTTCTACACACTTCAACATAACTTTTCTTTCTTCTTCTTATTTCCTGCACCAGCTGCTTTGAGTGATGGTGTAACCTTGAGCTGTGCTAAAATAGATTCAGGAGTGTTTTGTGAATTTCTCTACTTGTGTTGTCGTGCATGATTACTACAGGTGCTAATACATGCTTGGGACCCCTGTATATTTTATAAATATAGATAACTCTTTACTTGAACAGAAGTATATAGTGTATCTGTTCAGACAGCTCACTAAAACTATTAAGGATGCTATCTTGAGCAAATTATAACAATAATACTTCTACTGACCCCCTTTGTGAAGAATACACAGAAACAAAGCCACTGGAACTGTCAGGCTAAATGAGAAGATGCACAGGCTGTGATGATAAGTCATTTGTTATCTGAGTAACCCCAGCAGGGACTGTACAAACGGCTACGTTGCCCATCATTTGGCGTCTGACTCAACAGCTGCCGGCAAATGCAAAAGCCCTGTTTACTCATCATTTTACATCAGCTGTCCTCAAACACAGCGTGTTCCCCTCACACAATCAAACCACGGAAAAGATAACACGGTGGCCAACGCCCACTGTTATTGCAGTGTTTTTTGAGTGGATACAGGCAGGCTGTGTGGGTGTCTGTAGTTATTCAATGACTCGTTTCTGTAAAGAAGGTGACATGTCTTGGCAACCTCAGCTCAACTAGTAATGAGGTCATGCTGCTCTGAAGAATGGCATAGCAGGATTAATTTAGCGCAGGGCTGGGTTTAACTCAGCAAAGGTTAATGTAACTGAGCAATTTTTATCTAAAAAAAATACTTCCATCCATTCATGCAGACTTGATCCTAACCCCACTATCATGGATGAGAGGTGCGCTAAACCCTGAACAAATCACCATTCCAAGGCACATCTGAACTTTTATATCATTTTCTTCTTTTGACTGGCCGCTTTAGGAATAGCTATAGCAGATCATCTGCCTCCATCCCAGCCTAGCATCTCAGCCTCACCTCTCTACGTTCGTCTCCAAACCGCTGTCCCTCTGATATACTCATTTCTAATCTTGTCCATCCTGGTCACTTCAACAAAATACTTAGCATCTCTAACCCTAACCACCACCAGATAAGCCTCCTGTGTACCAGGTCTTACTCCCATTGTGTATAACCAGTTGCCCATCCCTGTTGCCAAGTGCTGGATCATAGTTGGTTGTCTGATTGTTGTTTTCTATCGAATACTGTAGTTTGTAACTTGCATAAAGCACCTTAAGGCAAGTGTTTTTGTGAATTCGTCCTATATAAATAAAATGTAATTGAATTGAACTACTCTCTTGCAGCTGCTTCTTTTTACTGTAAACGTGGAGTTTCTCTTTATATTTCCTTTTTGTTGTTATTAGAAAGGCTTGCAGGAGTGTGCATTTCCAGTTTGGTGCTCTGGTTTTATTCTCTCTTATCAGGATCGAGGCATTTCTAAGCCCCGAGCCAGAGCGCAGTGTGCAGTAAATGGCAGACAACTTCCTGAGGCATGCTGGAACATGAAGGACGCTCTGAGGCTAAGCAATGACTGGAAATTTTCTCTGACCTGTGTTGTCACTGGGATCATAATAGTGGAAGTATTCCCACAGAAGCCTCCAGGAATAGGAATTATTTATTGTCTGTACTGGACACAGGTCAAGATCATCTCAAGGAGCACCCACTCCCTGTCTAACACAAAGGGAGACGTTTGAGAGAAAATCAAGTAAAGCAGAAACAAAATGAGTTTTATTCATAAAAGCATACAATTAATTTTGTTAGAAAAAATGGAGCAATCGTGCCACAACTCTAAACTTTACGAGTAACGCAAACTCAATAACCTATAAAGTAGCTTTAATCTATTTTAATTGATCTGATGGTGATATATTATTTGTAAATTAACTGTCTTTGCAAAGCTATAAAAAGTTTGCAGCTACCTGTAAAGCCTAACCATAAAAGTCAAGAATGACAGTTTGGGGTCTGTCAGCCACTGAAGTAAACCATTTAATTGTTTTCACCAGAATATTACTTATGCACTGTAATGATGCATCATCATTAACAACAGTGTAATGCCCTATAAAGCAATAGATCAGCCAACAGATGTATTTTAATTTTACTCGTGATACTTTCTGTTGATGATGACGTCTTTTTTCACTTTTTCACAGAAAATGATCTCATGTCTCTCCTCCTCCACACAAGCACAAAACATCTTGACATTTACTTTTTCTTCTTTAATTCAAATATTAAACACTTTAATATTTATTTTCATATATTTTCTACACATCAACACACTGCTGCAGGAACATTGCTGTAAAGTATTTCCCTACCCAAAAAACCTACCACGGCTATATTAAATAATAAAATCCAAATAAAAGTGAGTAATCGTCTCATCATCTTTCACCACATTAAATTGATGTCTGACAGTTTTTATCTCTGGACACAGAGATACAAGCAGAGTCTAGACAAAGTGGATACAATGTACCTAAAGAGCAGCAAGTTTGTTTAATTTGAGCAATGGTTCAAACTGAATGTTCGTTGCTTGATTCAAAGTTAAAATCAGCTTAAAAAGAGTTCGGCTCAGCCGGGAGATATATCTGATCTCATGACTCCACCCTGTGGATGAAAAGCAGTATATATCACTGCTTTATAAACATGGGACAAAACGTATGAAAGTCTGAGCGATTTTTGTAACAATGCTTCTTGGTAATACATTTTTTACGGTTGAAAGACTGTTTATTTCCACTTAAATATGCCCTCATATTTTTATATCGAACATCGAGTACCCATCAGCGCTGATAAATGCAGTAATGCAGACGCAATAATTACGTATATCCACTCTAAACCTAACATTATGGCCAGCAGCTGTACTGCGTGTAGTGATAAATTATCTGCTATTCTCTTCTTAGTAGTTACTCCAAGTCATGGGACGAACATTGCAGTACTACTGTGCCCAGACCCTGAATCTTTTGACTCATCGGTAAGTATTAAGTCTGTATAAAGCTTCTCCAAATAATTCTTTGCTATATACTAAACAAGTGATGGGACTTTCCTTTTATTGCATTTTGTATGTATAAGTCTACAGATGGCATAACAAACACCTAGATAACTAAAGGACTGTCGGACAGTTCTTTATATTATGTAAGCCAAGATGTTTTATATTTGAAACACACACAAAGTTGGTTCTGTGGGTTTCCAGCAATCTTGCAAGATGCCTTTGCAGGGTGAGTGTCACTATGCGCCGTTCACTGACCCAATATGTAAACATAGCTTTAAGTGTGCATTGAAATGTGTGTGTGTAGTGTGTCACTGGTGAGTCTTGCAGTAATTAATAATTATAATGAATAATTATTACCTCGCGCTCTCCCATCCAAGACTGTGACTGACTCAGTCTGATCATGTTGTCCTCGTTCGACTCCACCATCCGGGCCTTTCTGTGTGGTGTTTGCACGTTTCCTCTTGTGCTAGCTTATTGCAGTCGAAATCAGTTGGGTAAGGGTAACTGGTAATTCTAAAATGCGCACTGGTGTGAGTGCGAACGGTTATATGTGTTAGCCTTGCGACAGTCTGATGATTTGTGCAGGTGGGTGGATTATGTATTAAATTCAGTGTTCAGATTATCACCATAAAAAACAAAGAAAAACAAAAACGCTAATATGAATATCCCCAAATCAGATAACTGAGAAAAAGTATTTATTTCCTTTCTTGGCCTGTATGGGATGCAATGCTCTTTTAGGACACTAGAGGGCAGTATCGTCGTTCTCACCGTGTTTCTGAGAGCGATAATCATCCAAGGTACACTAACCTTTCTTTCTTCTTCTTCTTCTTCTGTTTTTGGAGGGGTGAGTGGTCATTCGGATTAATGTGGTGGTGAAGGACATTTAATTAGTAATAAGTAAAATTTAACTCTAAAAAGTGTAAGAATTTGACGCTTTTCTAGTTTGTACCCCAGAAGAACATAATTAAAGTGTCCCCAACCTAGCAAAATGAATACCGCAGAATTAAGACAGTCTCGTTCTAATATTAACGTAATGGGCAAGTATGAATAAAAAAACAAATGTAAAACTGCACAGGTCCATGTTGCAGAAGTTTTAAACTGCACCTTTGCAGAAAATTTTAAATTTAAAGTCAGTATCATCCCCACAGAGTTTCTCTCCGCTTACTTTGAATCTAACAGTCTAACAGTGAAATTATTTTATAGCAGAAGTCTAACGTTTACATTTAACGCCTTCATCCGCATTTTTCATAGATTTCTTTTTGCATCTTTTTCTTGTGCCTCTTTGTGTGGAACAAAGTAATTCAGTACAAAACATGTTTGAGAGCTTGGATTTTAAAAGCATAACGGCATAATCTGCTAGTTCACACGTGCTTAATGTGAAATAAAGAAAATGATCAAGCAAAAAAACCCAAAAACTTTAAAAACCAATAAATAAAAAGCGATAGGCTTTATTTTTAATGAAATACTCTATCCAACTGCTGATTTTTTTTCTTTAATCAATATAGAATATTGTTACCATGTTAGTAACATAATGAACTTTTCATTACACCAGATGGGTGGTCACAGTTATTATTATTTTTTCTCACATTCACAGTGTGTGGACCATGAATGCACCACGGCCTCTATCTGTGCTTTCCTGTTGGTGGCTGTACTGCATCGTCCTTGGGCCTCCTGTGATCCTCCTGTGGCTCTGAACCACGTCCAGGTTGTCTCAGAGCTGCTGCCTGTAAAAATGCATTTCCCACAGGTAATACACTACATTCCCAGATAACAGGAAGCTAGAACAATAGCAAGGTTACCGTGTCTTTGCATCCTTCTGTGAACATAATCATCACCAGGTGAGTGACCCAGTGTGTCTCATACACACTGAACTTGTTACAGCTCATAAATAGTTTCCTCCTCCATCTTGCATAAGCCATTTGTCTTTCCATCCCACTTCTGTTGTTGGGGGAAACGGGGTGTTTAACATATCCCACCTCTGAAGATGAAGTGCCATTAATTTTATCCTTCTTTTCAGTTTGCGCACTGTCCCTCCAAACAGCGGCCGCCTTCTTCTAATTCCTAATGACTGGTGTGAGTGCTGACTCTGCTATTGTAAAACAAATGATATCTCTGTCCTGTTGGCATAATCCTAATCTATTTGAATGGAAGGGACTGCATTAAAATGACAAAGGGGAGGGGGGATATTTCCATCTCATGATAAATGTGCAAATGTCCACCAAAGCTGAATCAGACACCACATTTTAATGGCCTGATTGCACGTTCATTTCTCGCCTCATTCTCTAGCAGCCCTGCTCTTTCCGTTTTCAATGTGGAGCTGGTCATATTTTGTCCCAGATTAGTATAGATGACGGCTGACAGTTGCCTCTGCTCAAGGTATTTAGAAGACATAATTCATTCATAGATCTAGAAGTGCTCCCATTTGTCATCCCCATTTTTTATGCTCAGTGTCTCCACCGTCGCTCATTCCTCTGGGCAGCGATGTGCGTGTGCATGTGCGCGTCGAGGGAGATGAGGGCCAGAGCAGTTTTCAGCTGCTGTATTAGCTGGCATATGCAAGCAATGAATTATAAGGAGGAAAAGGAGTCAATTATCCACTCCTAAAAGAAGGGCAGAGCCTGTGTGGCCTAGGGGCCCCGTTCCATACTTACCAAATCATTTCGCAGAAAGAAACTCCAGGAGACCTGGAGAGGAGACTGAGCAGACAGCACAATCACACGCACACACGGACGCACACTTACACCTACGGCTTCGACCCTCTCAGCCTCAGCCTCACCCCCCTCTCATCACTGTGCTCACTGCGCCTGCTCATTGCGTCCTCCTGAGTTAACAAGGACGGGCAGCGATGTGTTGGATCCGTATGGTAATAATCCATTTTATACACACCAACTCCTAAAACTGATTTCGGCTGAGCAGGAATGGCCACGCCGTGACCGTCAGCCATTTTGCCGTGTCCCAATTCACTCCCCTGACTCCCTTCGAATCAAAATGGGGCTCTGATTGACTGTGCCGCTCCGACTAATAGAGTGGATATGGTAAATGAAATACCCAGCACTTTCATTCCAAAGTCTCTTACCCCCTGTGTCCCCAGTCACTTTGCCTTGACATATTTTTAGAGATTGAGCGTTCTATCCTGTTTTTGATGAGGATGGGCCGAGTTGAGGTGCGTGCAGCGGCAGTGGCGGTGATGCCCCGAGAGCAGCCGGGACCCTCAGACACGGGAGGCCATGCTGACAGGGTCTCTGCTGAGTGACAGGGCCGACACTTAGGGAAATGAGGTCGTTAGACAGCATTACGAGTGGGCTGATAGCTCGGTAATGGGTTTTAACTTCGGAATTTAACACAGAAGGCCACCGGGGATGGGTTTGATGTGTAGGTGGACAGGTGGGTTCCCACCAAATAACGAAGGCAACTCTCACGGGCACCGGAGAAAACTGACTTCTTCGAGAAAGAGGGAATGGAATGAGGAAAAGGAAAGAGCAGGACGGGAAATGTTCTAAAAATAAATTGCACCACATGGTGATCCTCTTTAACACAAGGAAATCAGGAAGAAGGTTTCACTAGACGAGTGGCTTTTGTTTTCGGGCTTGCCCTTCCCTTCGGGCTTACTAAGAGAGATTTACTTTCCTTTAAATTTCCTTTAAATGTCTTTACAGACCCAGTGGAAAATCATCTCCAGCATCAAGATGATTTTCCAAATCTGTTATGGCTCAATTACAGAAAGTAGTGATTTCGAAAACAATGAACATTTTCCATTTTCTTTGTTAAGTTTCTTTGTTAAGTCAGGAGGTTTATAATTTTGCACGCTGTACGCACACAGCTTCCAAGCTGCCTTGAGTCTTAAGTAAGGGCGTCTAAATTTAGTGCATAACGATAAACTCTTAAGTTATAAGACATAGGCTAATGCGTAAGGGTGTTAAAACCAGTGGGATAGTTTAGTGGAGATTAAGGGACGTATCAAAGACTTGTGTAAAGCTCCATCAAGAGCGAGGCAGTTCGGTGGGCATCTGCACACGGTAGTTTGAAAAAAAAGGGGGCAGAAGTGACTCACAGAGCTTTGGCAGCCGTGAGTGACTGATAATGTCTCAACATCACTCCCATTACTCCTTTTGGCCGTGCTGTGAAAACGAATGGTCCACTTTAGTGCTGCTGTGGAACTTGCTAGTTCTGTTCAGGAGGAAGATTTAGAAGGGCATTATGGCCGTCCAGCGGAGGGCAAGACAACTCACAGGAGAGGATGAAATGGATGAGGTGGGGTAGAAAGATGACGGCAGTTTCATTCTTTCCCGGACTTGGTCTGGGGGAGATGAATCATGCTTGGCCTCTGTGAGAGGGTTATGGAGGGAAAAAGAAGGTCAGGTTTCCATGGCAGGATTTTTCACTAGAGCAGATGAGAAAGCTTGGCAATACAAATCAAGTCAAAAGGCTTCCCAGTGTGTTTCTGCGTCGTGTCCTGCAGGCATCTCTTTCATGGCACTCCAGAGAGTACACAGTGAAGTCAACCTCATCAGAACAGTCCAGCTGGTGAAGAAGTGATTTCTGGTTTATTAGAAGTAGAGGTGTGTGCGTGTGCGTTATGTGTGTGCAAGCGGCAATCTCATTTGTGTTGATTTCCAAAGCATTACCTATCTTTCACAAAATGCCGCTGCTCCTTTAATCAGCATCTGTCAGAGGATTCATTATGCCACTTTTAGTGAGCACAAAGCCTTTCTGCAGAGCTGTGAAAAAAACCAAGAGAAAAACAACAGCTCCTTTCACTTCCAGAGGTGTGGATGATTGCTGCTGCTGGTTTAAGTGACAGGTAAATTGCAGGTTAAGTGGAGAACACAGTCTTTAAACAAGAGACTCTAGGCTCCTGCAAATCCTCCTTAGTCTTTAATCTGAATACAAAAGGCAGGGGCGGGGGTATTAAATCTGACCCCTCAGTGTTCTGTTTGTTCCATACTCCACTCAAGGGCCCGCCGTAGCCGGCAGAGTCCCAGGTTTGCATTTTCCTTTATGCCATGTGGCGGCATTTTAAAAACAACACCGTCAAACAACACTGCCTCTTTAGTGGCTAACTTTGAAAGCACAAAGGAAGGCCCGGAGTCACCGGCTTCTCCAGTCTTATCAAACTCTAGCATAAAATGTAGTTGGGATGTTTTTGTAAAAGGGACTGTTTATTAAATTGTGGATGAAGCACCATAACGCAGCACTATTATCACAGTTCTGCTGTGGAGAAAAAAAAAACCCAAATCCTTCTTTATTTAGTAGCAATGACGGTTAGAAAGAGGAGAAGGGGCCGGGGTGAGGCAGGCGGTTAGGGCTTGTCGAGAGAAAGGCGCTTTGGGTTGTCAACGTTTTAGAGGCTTAGAGTCAAACCTATCCGGGCTCAGGAGAGAGGAGTCTGGGTGTTAGGCAGGCAGAATGACTCCTGATAGAAGGAGTTTGCGGCTCAAGTCGAGAGGAATCGTCTTGGCTCCCGGATGAGGCGAGGACTAATTGATTCTCTGAAGTTTCCTGTCGCAGAGCCCGATTACAGGTATGACCGGATTAAAAAAGGAGAGGGAAAAAAAACAAGGGATCTGGAGGAGGGAAATGGTAAAAATCAAAGAGAAAAGAAGATGAGGGCTGCCATAGACGGATCAGCATCGCTTATACCCACTGATGTGTTTGCTTGTGTATTTTGTTTGTGCGTGTGTGTTGGTATGCACATGTAGACACACTCCGGTGCAGCTGTGTTTGATCTCGGTACTCAGTGGCAATCATCAGGTCACACTGCAAGGCCCCTTTCTCTGGTGTGTTGCACAGGAGCACATTGTGTTGTAGCAGCATGCTTCCCATAATCACTCACTTCTGGTTAACACGTCTCAAAGCCAGAGGCATGTGTCTCGCCTGCCCATAACAGTCCATGACAAGATTGAGTACTGAGGCATGTGGGAGCCATAGTGAGGCGAGCTCTGAGAGAGAAGCCTTCAGGAGAAGGAGAGTTAGGACGCATATCTAGACCTAAGCTGTCATGCGTGCAGCTGTAATGGCTTGTTTAGTGGCAAAGTCCAATCTAGGGCCCCAGAGAGCCATTATTCCGGGACTATCGATTGGGCCCTACGGCCACCACAACTCGGGCCCCTGTCCCTGATCCTGTTCAGTAATAAGCGTACTCATGTCAAGGTGGTAATTATCATTGATCTGTAGCCGCTGTGACAGGGCAGCCGCCCCTTGCTGTGATTCATACGCTACATGGGACTACTGGACTTGAGGCACCAAATCACCAGTCTCATAGCCACATGCAGCTTCTGGTGGCACTGCCATGCTGCGTCCTGGAAACAAAGGCGTTAGGAGATGGATGTCAGCTTTTTTTTGTTGCTTCCTGGGTGGCAATTTTATATAAGGCTAATTGTGAGCAAGAGTCTCGCATGGCATGAATTCTGATGCTAACTTTGTGCTGTCCTTGTTCAGACAACAAAGTCACCTGCAGGAAGTTAAAAAAACAACAACTTCTCTTTATTGTTTCTTCTTCTTCTCCTCACCCATTGTTGTTTGCCCTCACGTTGCTCTCTTACTTGTGCAGCAGCCGTGTGCTGTCTACTCTCCCCACTTTCTAAGCAGGGAAATCAATCACTGTTCCTATGCAACTCTGTGGTAACCTGCGGCACAGTGACAGAAGCAAAACACAATATGTCAGAACACAATGTTATTGTACTATGTTGTGTAGCCACAACTGTTCAAGCCACAAGTGTTTAGCATGGCTTTAGGATGCTGCGTCTTTGGGGCAGACTGGAGTATCTCAGCAGCTTTAAGACATTTCAACTGTTTTCTCTGAAGGTTTTGTGTGGACGTTATGGAGGACCAAAGATCATGACTTTGGTAATCCCCTGACTTAATATTTAGCACCTGCAGCTGTCTAATTCAAGTAGAGCTGCAAAATTACAATTATTCCAGAAATGCCAGAAGCTGCATTTTCTCAAATGGCCACTTGAGGCTATTGAGGTGTATGCCCATCAGTGCTGGGGTTGTTACTCAAGAAAACAATGTATTACTCTTCTTGAAAGCGATTTAGAATGTTACATAATTGCAAGCTAAGGAGAAAATAATTAATTAAACTACTCATTTCATTACTTTCTTGTTACTCTGTAACAAATGACCTGAAACGCACAGTCACATGATTATCAGTTAAGAATATAAAACTAGAAGCTACAGTCCACGCACCAACACAATCCCTCTCCTAATGAGGACACACATGAGATCTTTCTTTTAGTTTTTAGGTATGAACACAATGCTGACAACACATAGCAAAGATTCAAACCGGTGTTCAGGGTCTGCCTGCTGAGGCAAGCGCTCAGCTTTAAATTATCCCGCTGGATTCTTGGCTAGCTTAGCATTAGCATTCTGTCTGAGAAGATGCTTGCAAAAACCTTGAGTTGCTTTGGCATTATTATGCAGTTATTTCGGTCCAGGATGAAATCAGTTGATTGTAGCGTGAGTGCGCAAGAAGCAGAAAAACAAAGAACCTTTGTAATTCAAGTTATGACATCATTGTATACCACATAACTGAAAAATGTAATTTGATTTCAGTAATGCCCAACTCTGTTACACACAACACTAATGCTCATAGACAGTACTAATTTCTCACTTTGAGTGTGCTAGGCTTCAACATACCTAAATATGATATATAATATGATTTGCTTTGTATTTCACTTTATTAATAGACCATCCAAGAATCTGTGATCCAGCTTTGATTAGTGAAATTTGAATATTTTATTCGTATGTTACTTATCAACAATGCTCAGGTATATGCTCTGTATCTCTATGATGTGCCCCTACAGTCTGTTGATACAACTTAATAACCAAACTTGACAGAATTTGCTGATGACCCCTCTTCCCGAAATAAACTCACTTCACATTTCGCAAGATGACAAAAACCATAATGCTAAAAACTGAGGTTTTATGTTGAATTTGTAAATCACTGAATGGCAGTCGTTTTCATGTCTTATTTAAACTATTATTTAATTAATTACACTTTCCTAGTATTTGTTTTTATGGCATAAAGTCAACAAGTTGCTGGAAACATTCCTCAGAAATTTTGGTCCATAGTGACATGATAGCATCACGCAGCTGCTGCAGATTTGTCAGCTGTGCATCTATAACGTGAATCTGTTGTTCCATCACAAGACATGGTGTATTATGCTGGAAGAAGTCATTAGTGTGTAACAGAGGGATGTCAGCAAAAATACTCAGGTTTATCAAAGAATATAGCCACACCATCAGCAGCAGCCTGAACAATGGATACAGGAACAGGATGGGTTTATGCTTTCATGTTGTTTTTACTAAATTCTACTTGTCATATGAGGCACTTATAAAAAAAAATCTTCTAGTAGATCATTTTAATTGTGGCCTCAGTTTCTTGTTCTTAGCTGGTGGTCTTCTGCTCTTGTAGCCCATCTGCTTCAAGGTTTCATTCAGAGACACTCTTCCTTGGTTGTAAAGAATGGTTACATGAGTTACTGTTCCTATCAGATTGACCCAGTCTGTCCATTTTTATTTGACCTCTGGCATCAACAAGGCATTTTCACCCAGAAAACTGCTGTTCATTTGATATTTTCTCTTTGTAAACCCTAGAGATGGTTGTGCAGGTAAATCCCAGTAGATCAGCAGTTTCTGAAATGCTCAGACCAGCCCATTTGACACCAACAGCTATGCCACGTTCACACGCATGTCACACCTCTCTTTCCCATTCTGATTCTAGGTTTGAGCTCCAGCAGGTCGTCTTGACCTCGTCTATGTCTCTAAATGCATTGAGTTGCTTCCATGTGACTGGCTGATTATCAGGAGTTTTGCACTGATAAGCAACTGAAGAGGTGTACTTAATAAAGTGGTTATAAGCATGTCAACTATGATCAAATTATTCTCTTATTTACAGAAAAATCTTACTTGACGCATACCACAAAATCTTTATTTTTGCCAGTTAGCACTTAGCGCTAGTTTGCATGTTAACCTGAATATAGTAAACATGCAGCAATACCTGTACGCATGGTGTTGTTGGACTACAGCCTCTAAGCTTATTTTTCTTTCCTACTTTTGCTGCAGTGCTATTAACAGTCAACAGAACTGCACACTCTATGTCTATTATACTCTTGCTTGAGCTCGTTTGTACGGCTTCATCATTCATTAAAAGTACTTATATTGCGCACACATGGTAAAGCATCTCTTGGAATGACAGGAAAACAGTAAGAGAAAGACAGAAATATACAGAAATGATGGGTGTCTCAAAGCAAGAAATCAGTTTCCTTTTTGTAAGCACTGGAGCGGGACTTGTGTCACCTGCAGACCAAACCCCATTTCCTCTGATTAAGTCCGGTGAAATATTCCATTTGTCAGTGTCACAGCCCCGACGCGTTGCTGCAGTGAGCAGCCAACCATGTCTGTTGACTGTGTCATTCTCGAATTTACATCAGGCATTGACAACATCATCATATAGCTAATGTCCCCTTGGCTTGCTCTTGCTCAACCCTTTGCTCATGCTCTTTAGTTTGTTGTTTTTCCCCCCCTGTATCATTTGCCTGTCTGTGTCCTTTGCACCTGGTTGTTTTCTGGATCCACCTGTGATTTCCTGTGCAGAGTGAAACCCAAAGAGTTTGGCTGAATCTGTGGTCTGGCTACTCACCCAATGACCAAATCTAAAGGGAGTTTTACTTTGATTTTATTTTATTTATTTATTTTTATCTGCGTCTTGAGCATCAAGAGCTAACATCACTCAGCCCTCAAACTCTCATGCGTGTGATCTAACCCCATTAGCAGCCAATGTCTTTTCAGGAGCAGAGCTGGCATGGTTCAGAGCGGATGGAAATTTCAATCTCCCCTCTATCATTTTCCCTATCATTACTCCATTCACCACCATTTCTCTCCATCCTGAGTCCCAAGAGGCTGAAAAGGAGGGCATCGTGCACTCTGTTCCCAACTTTAATATGAGTACAGCAAAAAAAAGAGAGAGAGAGAGAGCGAGAGAGGGGGTGTTTATACATTATTAGGGGTCTATTATAAGGCAGCTATCACATTCCGCCTCTTCTCTCCCTTTCCTTTTCATTCCCACACTCTCCTGACAGGTAGCGGGCGGCTGCCTTGATGACTAGACTCAATCACCTGTGACAGTTTTGATTTGATGTCACTCTCTGGGTCGCTCTATTTGTTTGAGCAGTTAAGAGGTAATTGTGTGACATTGGCGGTGGAAGACGTGCTTTGGCGGCGCACCCGCTGAACCGAGGGGACGAGTCGAGGGAGTGTGGCAATAATAAATGAGGGCTATTTCCCTCAGAATGCCAAGACTCTGTGCATGTGTGTGTCCGTGTGTGTGTCTGTGTGTAGCTGATGGGGGGAACAAGACAGGGCGATGAGCCCCTCTACCCTGGGGGAATTCAACTGTGAGATGCACATTGAGGTCGCCTGCACCCACTCTGATCATCACTTTCACTGGTCTGAACAGAATTGTTTCTGTGCATGTTTTCTTTTTCTTTCAAAGATGAGTTTGGGTGTCACTCTGAGGAACTTCCGAGCTCTCGAAACAAGTAATGCAGTATTGCTTGTGGGTCTTGGTGGTTGCTGAATTGATCTGCAAAAACACATTGCGTTTTAAGGGTCAAGAGTCAAATGAAAATGTGAGTTAAGCACATTTGCATTTTCTTTCTGCAACATCACTTTGTTGGCATTACCATGACGGTGCACGAGGAACAGAATCCACGGTGAGAATAATTCAGATATCAACCAAAACCTCAGAATGTTGCATTCACTGTAATATTTAACGGCCACATTGTCATTTCAAGGGGTCCCTGCAGGGGGCAGTGCCAAATATTTGATTTGGCAGTTTTGGGGTTTTTTTGGATGCCCTTCCTGATGTACCCCCAAAGGGCTTTGTGTCCCCTCCCAGAACTGAACCAGGAACTCACTTTGTTAGGTGAATCCAATGATAATGATAATAAATTATGAATGAAAAAAGTAAGGCTACGTCCACACGTACACGGGTATTTTTGAAAACGGAGATTTTCCGTTTCCGTTTTAAAAAATAATCCCGTCCACACGTAAACGCAGAAATGAAGGAAAACGCTGCTATGAACATGCCAAAGCAACAGGTGGCGATATATTCCTAACCGTGTAGAAATGTTGGCCAATCAGAAGTCTGGAAGCCTCGGTGGGAAATAGTAAACAAAGATGGGGCATAGAAGCAGAACCGAGTCGTATGTGTGGAGGGACAGTAACTGTGTGTATATGTAAGCATTTAAACACTGCAGAGAGTACAAGTAACAGTAACAGTATTGTAGAAATTCATTTCACCGAAACAATAACGTGGCGCACAGTGTGACGTCAAAAAAGGCGCACACCTTTGACGCTGCGTTTTCTGCGTTTTTCTCGTCCACACGTAAACGCAAAAATGGAGTTTTCGAAAATATCCACCCTGGCAGGCGTTTTTAGAAATCTCCGTTTTCAGTGACCGAAAACGCCGTTTACGTGTGGACGAAAGGTGCAAACGCATAGAAAAATCTGCGTTTTCAAAAATACCCGGGTACGTGTGGACGTAGCCTAAATCACATCTTAGTTGAGACATATAAGACATAAACATTTAATGTTACATAAAGGTTTTCTTTTTTCTTCCACATTGAGGACAGGTTATCAAAGGCGACTATTCCAGATCAAACTTTAAGAGTAACTCGTAGTTGTTTTGCTGTTTAGCGCTAATGCAGGAATCTGGAGACAAAATGTGAACTCAAAAAACTGTTTTATTGCTGGAATTCACAAGAACTAAAATATAAAATGGACTGGAAAGACATGAACCAGGAATTTGGAACTAGACACTATAGAGGAAAGATGCAGCACAAAGCACGAGAGGATATATGAGGAAAACTGAAGAGTGGAAACATCTGGGGTACACAGCTGAACAGAATCTACTAATGAACCAAGGGAAGCAATGTTGGCCGTTCGTCTTGTAACCGGAAGGTTGCTGGTTTGAGCCCCGGCTCGGACAGTCTCGGTCGTTGTGTCCTTGGGCAAGACCCTTCACCCGTTGCCTACTGGTGGTGGTCAGAGGGGCCAGAGGGGCGTTGGCGCGATATGGCAGCCCCGTTTCTGTCAGTCTGCCCCAGGGCAGCTGTGGCCACAACTGTAGCTGCCTCCACCAGTGTGTGAATGTGAGAGTGAATGAATAGTGGAATTGTACAGCTTTGAGGGCCCCGAAAAGCGCTTTATAAATGCAATCCATTATTATTATTAAAGCAGAACATCACACACACAATATGAGGGACTATCAAAATCAGACAGGAAACATCAACACAAGACAAACAACTTTAACAAACACTGAGACATGACTGGCTTGATGTAACTAAAGAGAGCGAAAGGGAATTAACTAAATACAAATTACAAAAGAACAGAATATAATAAACACAAAAAACCTGTTAACGTGTTAATCAAAGACAAATGATCCTAAAAATGAAGAAGAATCACTTTTATTTGTTTTTAAGTTTACTATCACCTTTAACCATATGTGGTCAACATAAAATGAGGGAAACCGATACAAACCATATTCACAGAGACCCACAGATCACTCTTATAACAACAAATGCAACCATATTGGCAGCAAATGGCCATCTGTATTCAAAGAGTCTTTGACTCTCCCGGGCTTTGACTGCCAGAGATAATCTAGAATCCGTCTTTTCTTATGTAGAAGAAGGAGACACAAATTGTGGCTGAAGATTGCAAATCTGGGAGCTTGAGATTTACTTCCCCATTCCCCCTCTTCCGAAGGCTATTCCCAAACATCAAGAAGGCTGCACAGAAGATAATTTTATGGAGAACTTGACGTTGGCCCGGTTCAAAAATCAAAGAATGTAACAAAGTTTTTTTTCTTTCTTCTTTTTTCTTTCTGACCACTGTGCAGCACCGGGATAGTCTCTGATGCTGAAAGGTGCCAGCAAAAAGGCTTTCTTACTCTGCACATTGAGCTCATCCATTTGTTTGTTATCTCAATCCAGGATTTAGAGAGATACAAAGCTGATTAAACAACAAAAGCATAGGGGAAGATAAAGAACACTTAGGTAATGGGTTTAGCCTGCCTGTTTAGCACGCCAAATTCATCTCCTTTTCCCTCGGCTCAAAATGTGTTTGTTATTCTTCCCTCAATCTTTATCCAGATGCGAGAAAGGGAACAAGAAGAAGGAAAGAAACAAAAATAAAAAAGTGAGGAGAAGAAGAGTCTTGGAAACCACTAGCAAAGTGTCACTAACATGCTGTTTTTGTGCAAAATATCAGTTATAAATTGGTTCACACTTGATACAAAACAGCATTTAGCTTTGGAAAATAGCCGTAACGCTCAACATTTTTGCATGAAGCATTTGCAGAAGGGTAAATGTGCGGATGCCACATGAATAAAACAAAGGTAGAATTTAGGGGAGTTGGGATATAAATGTATTTTTTATTTGGGTAAATTGTTTCATAAGTGTTGAGAATAATTGCCTGATAGAATAAGTAGAATGCTTTCTGTGTTTTTTGGGTTGCATGTAAACCAATGCAGAGCCATTAAAGCCAGCCTTACTTTCCCCTGGTGAACCTGACTAAAAGCAATCTCAGGGCTTAGCAGTCACTCTGATAATCACACCTCTAGAGAGGTCAGTGAGCAATGAGGAGTGATAGGGAAAAAACATATTTATGCTCCTCCTGCTGCTTCCCCCTCGTGGAAGGAAGCCGTGAGAAAGGTGCTTACTTAGACGAGATAAAGAGGAAGATGAGAGGCAGCGGACTTGGATTAGCTAAGGGAGGCGATCACGGCCAGAAAAGGCAGGGAAGGGGGGGGGGACAGGGAGGCCGGGAGCCGGTGTCTGGGCTGGTTGGATATGGGGGGAATATTAATCTGGGTTTAGTGTGAGCAGGACCCCACAAACGGCTCAAGCAAACACAGCTTAGAAGAGGCCAAGCCTCGGAGAAAGTCCTAAATCTTCACATTAGCTCCCCGCGTTTCTTCTGCTGAACCCGTAAGCTCTTTTTCTAAAGGACAGCACAAACAAACCACAACCCCCCAATAGTACCTCTTGCCAGTCCTAAACTTCCTCTCTCACAAGGAGACACACACACTCTCAAAATCAAGACAGCTTTGAGTATCGAGATTGCAGGAAATTTATAAATCCAGGGCCTGAGTGGATAGGGAGAGATTAGATGGGTCCCCCTCTTAAAGCGACAGGATACCTTCCAATTGTGTTGCTTATTCTCCGGTGTGCCCTACTTCTCTGTCACTGAAGAAAGAGAGAGCAAGGAAAACACTTTGCAGTTTTGGAGAATAGTTGTCATGATAACCTCTGCAACCCCAAGAAAACCTTAAACGAGTGTGTGTTTGAAAAATATTTTACTGGTATAATTTCTGAAGCAGGAAGTTTTCAGGATTCGAGTAATCCACATGTACATCTCTAAAATCAAGTTTTCTCTCTAGTTAATGTGGGTAAAACCATTAAAAAAGGAGAAAAAAGAAGTCTTCTTTTTTAAATGTCCTTAACTTTATATTTGATATTTCCCCATAGCAAACAGAACCAAACAGATGATCTCATCAGTGGAGTATAAATTGAAGGGGTTATTGAAAATCAGCAGGATATGATGAAGAAGGTAGGATGTACAGCTGAAGAGTCATACATCTCAACAGCTCTGGCACCTAAAGAGGGTATCGGACCGCCCCGTTGGTGGAGAGGGGGGCTGCTGAGGGAGAAACGGGGTGAGCTACTGAACCTCATCCCGTCACCCACAGCTTCCTGGCAGGGAGGGAACCAGGAGAAAGTGCCTTCTCACTGAGTTTCATTAACCTGACCACATGTGCCAAAAGCCCTGGTATTAGAGTTAATCAAACTGACACTGACACACTTGCTGCAGTCTTCTGGGTCACCTGGGAAGCTCATCCCGTGCCCCGCTGCTTCTAATGCCGAAGTTATACACACAAAGTATGCACAGTTTAAAAAATAAATAAATAAAATTGACGTGTTCTTCCACACACTTACTAACAAACTTCCATGCTTGTTGCAATCCTGCTCTCCAACCCTGACTCCATGAGATATCGTTTTTGGAGTTCAATTAACTGTAGAGGACTACTTTAACTGAAGGAAGTGTGTCTGGTACTGTGAGCCTCATGACTAAATGTTACCACCGCAGGAACGGGATTTAAACATCAAATGGGAACTATAGGTGTTATTTAAAGCTGTACATCAAATCATTAGGGTCAAGTGAAAAATGGACTGTGTTATAATAAAGAAAAGCAAAATAAATTCTGAACAAAACCTTTAGAATATTTTAAAAACAAATAGATTCCCCAAGTTCAATAAAATTACGTAATCTGATATCCTGGTAATGCTCTATGGGGACTGGGTATATATATGTGTGCAAGTGCAAGATGATTATTGTTCTTCATAATTCATCATCAATTTTAAATATTTTTTAATATGTGTCAAAAATGTTTCTCTTATCATTAGGCCCAAAAGATAAAAATGGACCAACAGAAATAAACAATAACATCTGTGAATCATTTGGCCTGCCTAGGACCTCCACTATAAAGATTAAAAAAAAGAAAAACTGATTGTGTCAAAACTGGCTGCCCAGCTAAATATACTTTTTTTGACAGGCATAGAGGAATGAGAATTACTGCATGATTAGCCTAATACGCTACATACAGGAAAAGTAGCAGTTTAAACTTGACAGTGAGTAAAATCCTTTTCTATGGACAAGAATTATTAATGGAAAGGAGTAAAATGGGGTTTTAGATATGTACAGTAGGAGGACTGGTTGTATTTAAGCTTCCTGCAAAGTCTCCCACTGGCAGCATTATCCGGCCTATGCACCTGTCAGACAACAGAACATGACGAAAAATGTACCTTCATGAAAAGGAGCTGAGCAAATGTTAGACGATTTTCAAAACATTAGAGACAGGACAGATGAGTCCCTTCATCTGCTAGCATTTATCAAGAAAAATACTCTCTCATTTTGACTACATTACAGAATTTCAACTATATTTATGATTTCTTTGAATGTGCAATTATGCACATAAGCATGCATAGCATGACAGGTTCCTCTGCAGGTTTCAGATGAGGCCCTTGGGGCATTGCAGAGAGTAACCAGATGTCCACTGAGACACCCACTCACCAGAACAACCTTCATCAAGACAAGGCCCACACCAGATCAATCTTCCTGTGACACTTCATTTAGACTGCATTAAAGTGGAATTAGAGCCCATTACGTCTGTTGGCAGGACCTGACAGTCCCACAGCACAGTGATTCTCCCTTCCCAGGAGAGACCACTGCTGAATGGAGCAGATAAGGCTTTTTCAGCCCTGCTATGCTGCAAAGATGAAGAAACCATTAGATTTTTTTTCCACCCTGTCTGCATTGTTGCTAATCAACTAAAGGAATGTTTAATGCAATTTTACATTCAAAGGAATGAATCGCAGCCGTTTGAAGGGAAGATTTCATTTCTTTTACTTCTAAAGATGCCTATAAATGTGGTCTTGAATGATTATATCTGAAGTACAGATGCTCGAGTGATTCTGACACAATCCATGCATCCATCCATCAAAAAGAAAGGTTCTACTTTATCGTTTTGACATTTAGCTTATTCTTTGTTCACAAACATATTGTGTGTTTTAGCCTTTAGTCTCAGTTACAAATTGCATCTACTACATTTACAGAGCAGTTTTAAAGGTCTAACAATGACAGAGGCCTTTACATAAAGAGATACTGTATCTCCTCAATAATGCTGGCATAAATCTGTATGTAATAAAAAGTATCACATTGTAACATCAATGATATACGAATGCCATAACACAAGCCCAACATGTCTGAGAGTGAGAGCGAGAGGTCACACCTCCAACAAAGGACGGTACTTTGCAAAATATTCAAGAAACCACTAAAAGTGGAAACAACAAACTTGTTTCAGTACTCGAAGCAAAAGGACACTGTCACGTACACTGTTGACTCAGCTGAGCAACATGGGAGCACTCGCTAACCGCACTCCATATGACTCCATCGCTGATGTGTTTACATGTTGTTTGGTGAAGTATATGACACCCACTGGCTTTAAAGTAGAAAATATTGAATTTAATTTATTTAATAACTGTAATGCAGATTATGAGTTACAAAATTAAGTTACTTTAGTCATTGTTATTATTAAAGTGTTAAACAGTTATGTTATACTTAGAAAAGTTTAGGTAAAACCCTAAATGCGCTACCTTTGTATTTAATTTGATATATACTGTCTCACTGCTATTACACTATGCTGCTGATGCTGCTGCTTCTATCTTATGGCAATAGATTCACACTTTGAATTAGGTGGAAAAAGATGGAAAATGTCCTTTGTTTGCACTAGTAAAAGCTGCAACCTGAAAGCTGCTTTACCCCATAAAACATTTTTCTGTATTTTTCAGGATTAGTATCGGTATCATTACAGCAAATGTTCTTTAAAAATTTTGTGACATAATTTTGAGGCTATATTTCCCGACCCTACTGGAGATGCTCAGCAAACGTTTGAGATCTACTCTGAAATGGCATGATTACCTAGTAAAAGCCAGACAAATCAAATCCTTTGAACTGATACCATCATTTATCAGGGGATTCTTTCAGCTATCACCAAACCTGTGAATCAGATTTGATCAGGATTTGAGCAGGATTTAGGGTCAGAGTGGTGGGAGTTATGGGGTGCGAGTCAGGTCAGCCTCCCTCGGTTTCTTTACCCCACCTCTTGCGTGTCATCCCACCCTGCCACCCTCCACTGTCTCAGCGGAGTTCATGGCGAGGCCCCCCTCACGCATCCTTCACTGACCAGGCGGCTGAGAGGCACACAGATACCCCCTTAAGGAGCTTTACTCTCTAGAGGAAACTTAATCTTCTTTTTTAACGCCATCCCTAGGCTTCTCGCAGGCCCTGAATAGAGCGGGGGAGGAGCCGGTTGCAGAGTATCTCAGAGCCCACATGGCAGCCCAGCCCAAATCTGAATATCTGAGCCATGGCGGAGCTGAGGAGCTCCAACGCCAGCACAGGAATTAGCCCTCCGACAGGCCATGCTAAATCCCCCTGCCTCCTCCCCTACGTCCCACTTGCTCCTTCTTCCTGTACTCTCTTGCAGCTCCTCCCCCAATTCATCCACCGCCACACGTGTTTGACAGGCTGTGACAGTCAGACAGAAGAAAAAAAACAGAGGAACTAATACAAGGGAGTTTTAAAATCATCTATCCACAAAAAATAATAGCAGTACATTGCCAGTGTCCAGTGTATTCGCCTTCTAGCTCCCTAAAGATCGCTCTTTGGTATGCAGGTACAAAACCAAAGAGTGAGAATGACAGTTTGTGATTTTATGGTGTGTTATCGGCAGAAACAAATTGTGGTTTTCATGCTTTACTTTTGCACTAATTAACAAAATGAGATGTAACATGCTGTTGGGTGGGTGTTATTGTTGTTTGGGAGAGCCAGGTTAGCTTTCACTCATGATGTTTAGCTAAAAAATGACCATTTGAATCCAGGTTTCAATTTTAAGTAGAGAAATGTGAACTCTGTAAAGGCATATTAGATGCCAGTATTTCCTTTTATATGACATCTGGTCAATTTTAACAGCATAATTCTATCTGGTCATTAGAATAAAAAAAAAAAGTCAGATAAACTATGTTGTTGTGAGGACTACCTGTAAAAAACTCCTACTCTCTCACTCTCTCCATCCCTCTGTCTCTCTCTCCCTCTTGACCAAAGGGCACGGGGTAAATATTAACCCTGACAGACTTCTGTGAAAATCTCTGAGCCATTTTATTTGGAAGGAGGTGTGACAGATTACCGAAGAAGGGCGGATTCCTCAGTGGCAAGAGGTAGCGGCTCTCTTTACCCAAACACTTTGGGACCCGTGCTCTGACATGCTCCTTTAGCACCCTGTCAGGAGACTATTCCCAAAGCAAACATAGCCAGATCTTTCTCTCCACAAGGCAGGCCCTCATAAACTCCCTGAAAGGACTTAGAGTGCTGAGGAGCCATAAGAAAACAAGATGTGGGGAAACCAAACAGACCTTACAAAGCCCCTGGACATGGTGTCTTTAGGCAACTTAACAGAAGTATGGTGTTCACTTAGGGGAGAAAATGAAAAGGCGAATTTGAACTCCGTTTTATCTTAGCAGGTCCAAACACACACCAGTGCTCTGCATTTCATGCCGAAAAGTGCCCGAGTGATAGCAACAGAGAATGGAGGAAAAGTCTGAGGAGCTGTTAAATCAATTTTCTGAGTGGTGTACAATATTTATTTCAACGTGTATATTCTCTCTGCATTTTATGATATTTGAGGGGAGCACTTTTTTTAGTGTCCTGTGGGAGTTGAGGCAATCAAATAATATAATATATTACTTATTGCCCGTTGATGACATGAGGGGAATGTTCATTCTGGCTAAACACGGACTCGGGCCTTGCAGTGTCATGTATGGTCATGGTGTGAGATTCTGTCACAGTCACGATAATACAGTCCACACACTGGCTTAGCAGGCAGGAAGTGTATGAGGAATTTTAAACCTGGACAGCTGCTAGAGAATATGCAGGTTTCTTTTATTTAACACGAGAAGCTTTATTTCCCCCAGATATTTAAAACTCTGCCTGTTGTTTGTGAATCAAATTAAGATTATTTTTTTAATTGATTTCCTTCTGATTGATCTAATTAACATTGTTTTTTCACATTGAAGTAGTTACATTTACAACATGAGATTAGTGAATAACACAAAGACTTTTGGTGAACCGCAGTCATCGTTGTCTGATGATGAAGCAAACTTAATTCTGTGACTACTGGTAATAGTTCTTGAATCTGTATCAACTTTACACAGCAACGCGTCGTGAAGAAAATACTGAAAGCCACCAATTCACTTTGAAGACAACGTGAAAATTATTTGGAAACGGCTCCTTCTTATTGTCACGAATCACAATGGTAAGATTCAGATCCAGATCCAGTATTCAGGACTTCATTAGATTTCTTTAGGTTCTCCAAATACACAAAAATACACAAAAATACAGATAATGGCAGTGGAGGAGCTAGGACAAGAGCAAGGGAAGATACAGACATTTATACACAAGGTAATGACACTTGGGTAAACCAGGTGGGAAATACAGCGGGGACAAATCGAGAGAAGGGTTTGATAGCAAGACAAAGTCAAACTCAATACACCATCAGAATACACAGGAAGTAGTTAACAAAAGATGTTACAGAGACAGAAACTTAACGGGAAACACAGGAAAAGCGGGGATAACCTAAAAATCCAGGAATCAGTAACAAAAGCATAAGAACTAAACCTAAGCTTGAAGGCAAACTAAGGAAAGAAACCAAGAAGCGCTAAAACAAGGACTCAAACTATCAACACTCGGATAATAAACAAAACAGCATAATAATAATAAGCCAGAGTCCAAACACAACCTCTGGTTCATAGACCCAGGACTCACCTCTTTCCCCCTCTTCCTGTTTAAACAAAACTCTGTATTTAATCATTAGTTATTGTTAATCTGTGGCTCTCTTCCACAGTGTGTCTTTTATCCTATCTTCCTCCCATCACCCTCAACCGGTTTCTGCAGATCTTTGCACCTCCCTGAGCCTGGTTGTGCTGCAGGTTTCTTCCTATTAACAGGGAGTTTTTTGCCCCCACTGTCACAAAGTGCTTGCTCATAAGGGGTCATTTGATTGTTGGGCTTTCTCTCTGTTATTTTAGGCTCTTTACTTTACAATATAAAGCGCCTTAAAGTGACTGTTGTTGTGATTTGGTGTTATATAAATAAAACTAAATTGAATTGAATTGACCGTTACAGTGATGGCTGGAAAAAGTGCTTAAAGAACCAGCTGAAACAGCCTAAAGCCTTTTATAAAACTGTCGATAAATGTAGTTAGAAGATATATATGTTTGTTTTTATGAAGAACAGTGATTTTTACATACACTTGTAATCTGTAGTGTATCAAGTGATGTAAAGAACACGCACTGAAATATGAAGTTGACCTAAGGACTTCATATATTGATTGCAATATGTCAGCCAAGAGTTGACTTGCGTGTGTGTGTGTGTGTGTGTGTGTGTGCGCGCGCGCAGCTCTGTGACTGCAAGTAATTTCCACACGGTTAGTTATCCTTAAGCTTTGGTCAGAATACACAGAGGGACAAACCTCTATTACCTCTGAAGCCAAAACTGGGTCAGATGGTTGAACCAAGAATTAATTTACAGGTGCTGGTATTGAGTAATATAAAGGTTCACCAGGTTGTATAGGCGGGTTGATGATAAAGGGCAAGGGGGCAAATAGAGGTAAATTCTTAATTTAGAATTGGAGCCTAATGAGTGGATTCCTCGGGGGTTAAGAGGGATCAGTGTTTCACAGTTTCTGCAATTGAAAGAGTTAGCCAAATGGATCATCCATTTATTCGTCATCTGGGTCTTAATTGGAATTCAATTTAGGAGTGTGTGTATGTGTGTGCGTGTGTGTGTGTAGCAGCTTGTGTGTGAGCATGTACAATCACGGGGCACGTCGGACCCTCTTTTAAATTTGCTTTGCTTGATGGGCTCCAAAATACATTTCTCTTGAGCCCCGAGCAGACTTAGATACACTTGTCACATAATCAAATGTGAAATACAAAGTACTGTATGGTGAAAGGGCCAGGACTTTATTCCAATGGAAATAATTTACTTTTTTTCCTCTCCCCTCTCCAGCCGGTTGCTTTCATGTCATTTAGATGAGTGGTTAATAAGGCAAAGCGTTAAGAGGATTATGATCTGGTTGGGTCGTGGCGGTGCTGGAGAAAGTAGGGGAGGGGGAGTCAGAGCATCTAAGGCAGCTTGATGTGTGGGGGGCACATATTGGCTGGTACAATACTGGGCAGGAGGAGAGCATCCTCCTCACTGTCAAGATTCATTTAGTCAGAACTAAGCACTCCAATAGACCTGAGCTCTCCAATAGGCCATATCTTCGTCCTGTTCTTTCGGGCTGGGGAGGATTTTCTTTAAAGACTCTCTATCTCTTTCTCTGCCTTAATGAAGACCAGTGGTATTGGTAAGCCAATGAGGAGGTGGGAGCCCTACTCAGTTTGGGAAAGGGGCAGATGGAGGAATCAGGGGACTTCATATTTCAGCCTGGGCCTGTGAAGATTTTAGGGTCGTGTGTGCTGGGGAATCCAAAGATGGAGCTTAAGCAAAAAGGCTTTTGAAAAACGGACACTTTTTTGGCCTTCCCAAGTGGTTTGACTTGAGAGAAAAGGAAGATATTTAGGTAAAATCTCTTACAGGTAAAGCGGACTTCACCTGAGAATCATCCTCTTGATGTGTTCTTAGAAGAACTCTGAGGATGGACAGGACTTGATGCCGTATCTCTGAGGAAGCAAATGTAACGAGAGGCACCTCAGACAGATTGCTGCCACGGCTGGTGGGCTGCCAGTCCCCTCGTGCCTTCTCCAAGCTCGGTGCTTTGCAAGAGCCAATTTTTAAGAAATCTCCGTGGATCAGCCACCGAGAAGACACAAGCCTCCTCCCCCCCACCACCACCTCCACTGTTCCCAAACCTCCCCTCCTCCATCCTCTTCTCCATCATAACCTCACACCCCACCCTGCGACTCACAACGCCCGGCACCAGGCTTCTTAAATGCATCTTTAATTCAGCAACTTTGAAGTGGCACTACAGCAAATGCACTCAATCAATTATAAATGAAATAATCTCCTTATAATATTAGAGATTTTTAAAGTCTAAGAAATACTGGGAGATTAGGGAGCCCAAATCAGTTTTAGCGGTATCTAAAGTGACAGCAGGAGAATCATTGGAAGGAGCGGGTAGAAACTTAAAATGATTATGTAGATCTGTGTCACTGCCGAATGTTTCTGCAAATCCCCGCTGGATCTACCGCAAAGGAGGAAACAGATTATTCCTGGCCTTATTTAAAGGGTTGGAGTTCTTAAGTGGCTTTTTAAAAGGAAACATTTATATATATTTACACATATATTTACTGCTACTCTCTCTACCTCTCCGCAGCCGCTTGAGGCTCCCTCACTGCCATCTTTTACCCTCCGGGTCAGCCATGTACAAGAGCATCCTTGTTGTACAGTGGATAAAGATATTATTGAAGCTTTTGGCAACATGTACATTCAAATAATTCACAGCAGATGTGTCATCTCCTTACATTTTCTCCCTAAAGGTGTTATTGTATCATTTTAAAAAAATGTATGTAAATTTTATGTTGTGTGCTACTTTAGATCATACAGAATAAGATACAGACAGATAAATACATAAAGAAATGTATTTGGTGCACATAAAATAAAAAATTAACTATTTTACATGTTGTACAAGTATTTTTGTACCTTTGGGTTTTATTATAAAGGGAACCATTAGGGGAAACTGGAGCTGTTTGACCGGCTCATTCATTTGATTACTGTAAAGAGTACATAAAGGCCATAAAGTGCTCAAAATTCATCAGGAGTTTAAATTATTACAGCTTTGTTGGCTGCATTGGTGACAACACTTCAGGTCGGGTTGAATAAGCCTGGCTGAGGTGAAAGCCCCAGATGAAGTAGGCTATTCCAGAGAAGTAAAGTTTGCTTATCCATAAATATATATACACTCACTTTTTATGTTATGGCCAGTTCATGCTTTATACTAGGATGCTCATCTCATTTAAAAAAGTTTTTCAGAGGTGGTGGTAGAAAAAAGTCTGCCACACATGCACGCTCAGCAGGGCTTTACAAACCTTGGGTTTATTTCTGCCTATTTTCCACAGCGGCCGTTGTGTTTATCCCTTCCTACCATTACTCACAGTGGTAGAAATTATGACCCAGCGCACATTTCTATCACGCTAGGGTTCATTCATCTTTGATTACACCTTTCAGATGATATAAATTAGGCCTATCCCACCTTGTTAGCTTGATGGATTACAGGGGCCAATATGAAACACACTGATCAATACCATGGATTAGTTTCTGTGTTTCAAGGCTATCCAACTCTCTGAGAGCACGTTTCTCAAGTCTGCCTTTGCAAAATTCTCAGTGCAAATAAAGTCCTCTGATAGAATTTAAGTAAAGCCGCACTTGTACGCAACAAAAATCACAGCTGTACAGTAAAAAAAGAAAAAAATAGATTAATATTATAAGGTGTTATTTCTTTGTCAGGTGGTCACATGAACGATTTCTAGTGTATACAGTTAAAGATCCATTATCTTTCCTTTTTCATTTCTTCTTCAGCTCCTGTGCTTTGTCTTTTACTGTACACTGTCGAAACAAGGAGTTTCTTTACTGTTGCTAACACATAATGATGTGTTGAAGGCAGAAAAATTCAGAAATCAATCGAGGGCCAAGCGCTCCAAAGGACAGAGATCACAAGGGTGCTTGTTTCTCCATGATCTTTAAATTGCTCCTAACACTGTGTTCAAGTTGTGCAAGTGTTTTGGTGAAGTACTGTGGGGGGAAACAAAGCAAACCTGAGTATATATGACTTTAAAGGGGTCACTTCAATCTTTTATGCCTTTTATTTTACATGAAAGATAATTTTGAGATTTCTTCTGATTAAATCACTTAATTCAAGTAGTAGTAAATAGATACACATTGCTCTGTAGAAGACTGACGACCAGAAAACAGTGGAGCCACACATTTATATATATTATAATATATATAGTATATATAGTATAATTTAGTTAGCTTTGTATTGTAAGGAAAAGATGCTACAATCAAAGAGAGAAACCCCCAGCAAGCAGACAATCTCTCATGAGCAAGCATTTGGCGACAGTGGGAAGGAAAAACTCCTTTTTAACAGGAAGAGACCTCCAGCAGAACCAGGCTCAAAGAAGAGCAGCCATCTGCCACAACCAAGCTGGGTGAGCGGCAACAAACAGGACAAAAGACACATTGCTGAAAAGAGCAGCCGAGACAGGCTACAAATAGACTAAATATGAATCGTTTAAACACTTCTTTAATCAGAAAAAACACAACTATATGTACAAACTGGTGCTTTTAACAAAATGATATCACTACTGGGGCAGTTTCCCTACTTTCACTTATAAAAACCTGCTTTTTACCAAATAAAAAATAGTTTTTATCAGCTTTAAATAAATAAATAAATAAATTTTTATTTATATAGCACCTTTCAAGACAGAATCACAAAGTGCTGCACATAAGATTACAAGTCATAAAAAGATTTAAAAAGAGAAAATAAAACAGGCAAAAAATTAACCAAAAGCAGTTTTAAAAAGGTGAGTTTTGAGTTGTTTTTTAAAAACAGCTACTGAGTCCGCTTTACATCCAAACACATTAGACCATGAATTTTCGTTCACAGTTTTTTAACAAATGATTCTTCTTTGATTTCTGTTTGCTTCTGTTTTTTGTAAGGGACTAAGACTGAGAGCGAAAACAGGTCACTATGTGGAACATGTCGAAAGATGAGCAAACACACAAGTGGAGGCAGATCTGGGAGTGTAATGCATTTGGCATCTTTAGGCAGACCTTTGACAGGGGGTGTGTTTAACTGCTCCTTTTAGCAGAAATGGGTGATTGCACAGAAAACAGCTAACCGCAGAGATTTAAATTTGTTTTGCAAAATGGAAACAAAACCTTTGGGAAGCAAAGAGCACGTGGAAATGTATTGAGGCATTTATCAAGCTTATAGAAAATGCTCCATATGGACAAGGGGCAGGTCAAATGAATAAGCTTTTAAAAATCAATCTCACCAATTACTGTCTGTCTCACTTGTGAGTGAGTCACGCCTGACTCAGCGCACAAAGGGGCAGATGCAGAGAGAAGCTGAAGAGGGAGAAGACTGACAACTTCATGTTTGGGTAATTATCACCACTTCTGGCATGAACTGAGGGGCCTCTTAACTGCCTCTTTGTTGTTGTTAAACAGTTTGCTCTGCTGATTGATGATGAAAAGGGAACATGCACCCACACCTCTCCAGGGACTGTGACATAATGTGTGTGCATCCCCTGTGACCCTGCCAGCTGGGCAGGCTAAACACAACGCACACACGCAGGGTTGTATGGACTATCACAGGGGCTGGCTATCGATACATTATTCATGTCCATCTGATGGGACCCGCTCAGAGGCACGGCGCACACACCCACACACACATTTATTCAAATTCAGCCACTTTATCATATCAGTGGCCCGGCTGAGAAGTCATACATCCCCGTAGATGCTCTGGTCTTTTCCTGCACTGTCATCAGATTCTCCAGCTTTCCCCTGTGTGTTACCTCCTCATTCATATTCATGTGAGTCAGATCTCTGCCAAAGGGCTCTTCTGATACTTGTGTGTGTGAGTGTGAGATGTGTGTGGTGTGGTGTGGTGTGTCTGTGTGTGTCTGTGTGTGTGTGTGTGTGTGTGTGTGTGTGTGTGAATAATATGCAAGACCCTGAGGCAAGAAAAAGCACTCAAAACACACGTCGTAATAAATACATACATAAACCATCACAGTCCCACTGTGAAGCGTTTATTAAAACAAGAGAATGTATAAAAAAAATGTGGGAAATTATTTTAAGGTATTTTGAAAAAAGGCATCCTCTTCATGCCATGTTTTAGTTTTCTCATGCTCACGCTCCACTTTGGGAATCAGCTAATTAGAAACAGATAAACATGTATAGATATCCATGGCCTCTTTATTTCAGGCCTCCCCCCGTGAGCGATGTGTGCTTGAGGGATTATCTAACAAGAAGACTGCGGCTCTCACTCCTGTGGTTTCTGCTCAGTCGCCATCTGACAGCCAGGATGGCCCGACTCTTTACATGGCCAGTTGGGCCCAGCACGAAACCTTATTATTCTTAAAGCCCCTCTCTCCCCATTTGTACCCGATTTGTCCTGATGCTTGAAAATTTGTTGATGTTTTGTGCCCTTTCATTTCATTCTTACTCTTTCTGTCTCACCTCAACCACTTTAGTGTTGCAATGAGTGTTCTTCATACGTCCCTGATTGGTGCGATCTGTGTGTGCAGGTAAGTTAAGTGGTCCACTGCAGCCTCCCTGCAGAGAGATTGATGGCCTCAGGCCATGTCACACTGTAATTTCTTAAGCACTTATATCCACACTGGCTTGCCATCTCTGTGGCAGTCTTTGCACCAGACTGTATGTAATTAGAAAGCAAATGTCTGGGAGCAGGCCTGCTGATCTGCAGGTAACCCAAAAAAATATTATGCCATCTTTACTGCCCATTGTTGAAACACAGTAATTAAGGGTAGTTTAATGTAACAAAGTCTACACTTTAAATTTTACTAAGCTCTTTTATTGTTAAATCTATTCCTGTGGATATTAAAAAATTATTCACAGGAACTGTGAATACATATATTATACTTTCAGAGTAAACAGAGAAATATTAAAATATAATTAGCCACAAAGTTTAAACCATTGTCTCTTCTCTTCTTGCCAAAGTCTGTCTCACTCCAGTGTAAGTGGTCATGTTCAGTTGGCATCCCCGTGGACATTCAGTGGGTTAATGCTGGATGTCGCTGTGTCCTGATGGCAATCCAAAGCCTTTCTAAGAAGGCTTTGGCCGAACAAGACATAAATCCAGATTATGAAATAACAATAAAACAATCCCTTATGCTCATTTCATAAAACACTATATAATAAAGCTTATGGGGAAAGAGCTTGACTTAACAAGTCCAGTGTGCTGCACTCTTTGCACTCTCTGCAAGCTGATAAGTGAGGAGCTGTGAGTACGCAAAAATAAGTGCCGTTAATAAAAACGGTATATTCTGCACACATACAGATACGCGATTACTGCTCAGTTATTAGTCGTTAGGTAGAAACTTTCAAGAGGTGTTTGAAACAGAGCCGTTATTCTCGTGAGGGGCTCTCACTAGTAAAGAGGAGAGGAAAGCAACTCAAGAGTGATATAAGCTCAACAGATGAGCCTCAATTCACTAAATGTTTGAATCCAGATGACCCGCAGATGCTTTAAAGCAGATTTAACAACAATAGACAGATGTTGGATGTTGAGCGGTAGCTTGTATAAGGGAAGTGGTTATCACACCGGCTGAGTTTTTTTTCTCCCCATCCCTTTAATCGAGGAAAGACTTAGAGCTGTTTCTAAGTGCTTCCAAATCAGATAAAACAGACAGAGAAAACCAAGTTCTCCATGTAAGTGAGTGCTGCTTTGTGAGGCTGATATGGACCAGAGAGGATTACTCCTGCATGGGAGGCAGGCTTTGGAAGGACTATGAAGACAGGAATATAGACTTTCCTACTTTATACTATCATTACAGTCAAGAAGTGAATGGAAGCCGTGTGTGTGTGTGTGTATGTGTGTGCCATACAAAGAATAGAATTTTATTTCTTATTTTATTTCTACTGAACATAGGACTAAATGTATATATGCATTAAAAATCAACAGACTCAAATAAAGAAAATGTTTTAGCAGTTTGGTTTGAATTTCTGTGCCGGCTTTTGCAAACCTGCCAGCATTTTTGATATATGACTCATAGTCATGGCTACATTATAACATATAAACTCAGCACTCAAGGGTTCGACCACACCCTCAGATTATTGAGTTTTGGTCACAGCTACACAACTGTAGAGTGTTGTGCGTGTTTCTTGCTTGGCTGTGATGCTCATGATGTCTGTCCATGTATTTACAGAACTATCTGCAGAACAGATGTTCATAAGCATTTCATTTGACTCAAGAGGGGAAACACTACCCACAACACTATCAAGGTTGTGTTCTCATTCGCTCTTGTATATTTCTAGTACTGTATATAAATACGAATCTAAGGAGACAGCATTGTAACTCGTCAACATATTTCCATAGCATATTATAAACAAAATACTCTTTGACTATAGAAAATTAGTATTGTTCAGATTCTTGTGTTGGTTAACCAGTTCTCTAATGGCCTGTCATAGTTCACAGTTTGAAGGTTATCAGTCAAAGTCAGAGAATCACAGAGCAGAATGTAACAATGTTACTGGTGTTGTTTTCACCTTTGACATCCACACCTTGGAAAAACTTTATCTGAGAGACGCCTGCTGCAGCAGGAAAAACCACAAATGTCCATCCACCTGTTTACCAGTGGGAAGATCTTTCAAACCTTCAGTCATGAAAACTTACAGTTAAATCAAAATGGCGTGTCAGAACACATCCACTTTTGAATGCATCCTTACGTGAACGGGTTTTACTGACTTAAAAGCATGAGATAAACGACTCCCTACTCACAAAGAAGTTCCCCTTTAAGGAATATCAGTGTCATGGTGTCAGCTGTGTAATGCATTGCTTTATCTCCATATTAAGTATCTTTATCTAGTATCTGAACAAATAATATATTGAAAGATGGGTACAATATGACCACTCACTGGCATCATGAGTAGCATGATCCCATTGTAGTTTTTACTCAGTTTTCTCAGGTGGAAAATACCCAGTTGCTACAGGCTATACAGATACCTAAGCAGCACATATTTGGGGAAATAATAAGTCTTGCAGCACGTTAAAGGAAAAGAATACAATTCTGTGAATCACTAAAAAAGTAGTGAGACACTGTATAAATATGTGAGCTGTGGAGGTGCTGGCAGGTGAGTTTCCCCCTCCGCATGATGGCTCCATGTAGGTTACTGATATCCCAAGTCCCAGCCCTTTCCCTCGGTGATAGTTAATTACACTGGATAAATCCATCAGCAATTTGTCAGGCTGTTTCAGTATTCCCACCCAACCCACCCACCCAAGACCAGCCACTTCCCTCCTCTCTTATTCCTCATTCTAAGCTTATGTAATGAATCACTAATCACTCAGTCCCTGATGAACATCCCTAGCCTATTGTCTCTTAATTACCCCATTCGAGAGGCAACAACACAGGCCAGCAGGGGGCGGGCAGTCAAATAAAAATAAGGAATATAATGCGTGTAAAATAGTTTGTGCTCAAAAGCCTGAACATCGTTGTGTGTGTGGATGAGGGCAGTGTATTTACTGTCAGGTGGTGAATTATGTATGTCACCGTGTTTCTGTTCATGTACCTGAGAGAGCGAGCGGGACATTGAAAGCCCCCCGGCTGTCGTGGTTTATGTACATAGAGCCAGAACTGGCTTGCTCTCAATCTTTGCTCGGCTCTGTGACCGCCGGGCTCCAAATGGTCCTCTTGTGGAGCATCTTGGCTGTGGCAGAAAATGGAGCCTCTAACTCACAGTCATTTGCAGATGCGACACTTGGGATTCGAAGCGAGTTGCCACAGAGCAAAGATAGAAATTGGAACTGGCAGCAGACATGAAATGGGGTCAGGGGATTTGCCCCCGACACCCTCTCACACACACACACACACACACACACAGTATAATTCCTCAAAGAATATAATATATAAAATTAATTATATTATAATAAATATATATATTAGTATATATATATACTATATATATATATATATATAATATATAAAGTATATATATACACATACATATATAATGAAGATGTAAGTTTCAGGAATTCATGAGTAGCCAGTTCAATGATGTTGCAGATAAACTAAAAAAACGGGCTTTGAATCAAAATATTAATTTGTTGCTGTATTTTAGTGTCTGCTAAAGAATCCATACACATTAAATGAAATACATTCTCTCTGACTTCGGTTCTTAAAAGTAAAGACTTCATGGTTTGAAACACCCAGTCGGTGTGATGGAGCTGGGGGGTTTAAGCAGTGTGTGAGGCGGGAAAGAGAAATTCCCATACTCCCTTTTCGCAGTCTGAGAAAAGCGCAAAAGAATAGGTTCAAGATCACACAGTTGTCGCTTGTTTACATCAACCGAGCAAACCGAGAACAAATTTTTATAGCGTCCCCATCTGACAGGTGTCCCCTGCCAAGTACTCTTAATAGTTAAGGTTTTTGCATTTAATCTCGCTAATTTCAACATATCCCTCTAAGGATCTTAAAGCTTAACTTTCGAAAAGAAAAAAACCCTGTACAGCCCTTTTTGGAATCCTGGTGTCTGTTTTTTGTCAGTCTTTTAGTGAAAGCCTGTCAAAAATGGTTAGCTTCTCCAGTGAAACTACTTCTTTGCATCTTAGCTCCCGGTCTTGCCCTGTGTCTGCACAATTTCTTTCTATCCTCTTGTTTCTCTCCTTTTGTTTAGATAAAGCGAGGGATTAGGAAAGATTTGCCCCCATAAAGCAGTGGTTTGATGGGCTTTTATCCCACCATGTTGCTAAAGCTGTGTAGCCCCTGGATTAGGTCTTGACAATAGGAACCCTTGTGCTGGGCCGCAGCCTGAGGGGCACAACCAAAGACCAGTTCTGAGAAAGAGGGAGGAAACAAACCTGCCAACCTCGATATGTCAAGTCTGCCACAGAAACCGTTCAGAGGAGCGGCCCTGGCTGCTGCATGGTGCGCCGCATCTACAGGATCATACAAGGATAAACAATAGAGTGAACAACTTGTGGTCAGCCTCACATGTGGAGAATAACTGTGTCTCTATCTCAGTGCTCTCTGTTCACCTCACTTTGGTTTCTACCAAAGTGCTTAATGTAGAAAGTTTCAGATGCATGCTCCACTCTGGGGAGATTTTTATAGATATTGTGGAGTATTTTAAAAATAGCTCTTAAGTGATGGCACTTAAGTCAGCATCAGGTGGGCCTGAAGGCTGTTTTGAAAGTGAAATCTGAAGGTTGTGGAGTTAGAAGAAGTGAGGTTAACACAACCACATCGCTAACTGGTCGAATCTGCAGGCTTGAGGCTACATCATGAGCTGCTGGGGTAACACACCCGAGTCTCTGACTGAGCTTTTGGTGTTTGAGTTGCATTAGATAACATAGAAAAATGACAGTTGCATTGAATGTATGTCTATTTTTTCTTTCTTTTACTATCTCATATTAATATTGTGTCAGTGTATAGAGAGTGCAGAGTACTCTATAAAACGGTACACTAATAATAATTTTATATTAAAAGCTGATTGGACAACTGTGTGTATTATGAAAAGAGTTGGCGATAAAAGGGGCGAGTAAGTCACCAGTGTTTACAGCAGATCTATTAGACTCACACTATGTAGGCTATGTGGTAAGCAACAGGCAGCTGTCAGACAAATTAGTGATGAGCACTGACAATTTAGCATTTGTAACATTGCAAGTTAATAAATGCAAAAAGGTGTAAGTTATGTGTTGACATGACGAAATAAAAGGCAGTTAGTGCAGTTTTAAATGTGATGCTTTGCTTTGCTTTTGTCGCACAGAATGCTGTTTACTTTTAAAATAAGTGTTTTAATACATGAAGTCTGGAAACAAAGTCTATGGAGCTGGAGATTTGTCCATTTAAATCAGGTATTCAACACATATGAGGACGGTCTTAAAGGTGAACGCCCTGCTAATACACAGCTGGAGAATTGCTAATGGCAAGTTGCTTTGTTACTCCAGTCACACAAGTCCCATGGAAGCAGTCAATTCTAAACGATACATCAAAATGATTAATTTTACCCAAATGAGCACAAGCTAACCTTGACTAAGAGCATGTGCCGGCCAGAGCAGCTGGTTTGAAACCTAATATATTCATGAAGTTAAAGAAAACCTAATGACAAAAGTTAATGGGCTCTGAAGGCTGAAGGCATCAACTTTCTCCTGGAGTGGATGTAAAATGCCACTTGGAAATATAGGGAGCCATTTGAGGAGAAGAAATTACAAACGCTCATGCGTTATAAACCTGATTAAAAACTGAAGATGATTTATAAATCGCTGCTGCTTCCTCGGCTGAGCGTTGATTCAGGCTGCCAAAGTCCTGATGCAGGGATAAAGTTTTGAGGCGCGAGGATGATTGAGAGCAAAGGCGATAACTCAGATCTGAGGAGAGGCTTTAACATGATAAAGCCTGAATGCAGCCAGAGTGCAGAGAACAATGAGTGTGCTGATAAAATCCACAGAAATCTGAGATGAATTTGGGGTTTAGAAAGTTAGCCTGGGGTGAACAGTGCTCAGATCCTGAAGGTGAGCAGGATGAGAAGTGTGGTTTGAAAATGGTAAATGATGAGGGGTGAACTACGGGTTTTATTCAGAATAATCTTTATCATTAGGCCTCAAAAACAGCAGTGAGGTTCTGCAAGGGATAACAAATTTGGAACTACAGGTTTTTTCTCTAAACGTCAATGATTTGCAAATCAATTGACTGATAAATCGTAATATTTTGATAGTTTTTACATTTTACAGTTTTAGATGGTTGAGAACCGAATAAACTTGAGTGAACATTTAAACAAGCAATGGTGACACCAGTGGGACTGGTGATGTTTTGCTCAGAGAAGCAGACATTATATTCACTAAAGGTAAATCAGTATACATAATAATGATAATAATGCATTATTAATAATCCCATTAGTCATGTTTCAAATGACCTGTTTTATCCACATCCAAAATTTAGATTAGATGTTATTAAACCGTTTGAATGAAACAAACATTTTCTCATTATAAATGTCAAACATTCTCTCCCCTTATCACAAGCTCTTAATGATAGACCAGTAAGAAAGGTAAACAAATTCATATACATTTAATTTGTTCTTAAATTGCTCTGTTACACCACATACAGTTCTGCAAGTTCTGCAACATGCTAATAAGAACCCAGACTCACCTCTTCTAAGGGAAAGGGAAAGGGCTGATCTCACCGAATACTACTTTAAAACAGTTTTTCACTCCTTTTTGTTAACTGATAAATAGGCTTATAATTTATAATAGCTACATAACGACTATTAATAACAATATTTTGAAAGCATCTTCACTTTTAGGACCTACATTTTAAAAGATTACATCTATAATTTGTCTAAATGTTATTTTACAAGTTAAAACCAATTCTGTAAATCACAGTGAGTTTATTGTCCATTCAATCCCTGCGTGGGAGGGGCTGCTGCTCCACTGGCCTAATATCACTCTAATAGCAGGCCCTCTTGACACTTGCGCTAAAACCCTCAGCCATGCTGGACATTAGCCCGCATTATACGTTCCGTAAAAAAGCTGATTTGAGGAAGAGCAGCTGAGAGGAATTCCTTCTCGCTTTAATTGCTTTAGAAACGGTTCCCACAAAGAGACACTGGACAGATTTACCTCCAGTTTAAGTTCTTATTTTCATCGGTTCACAAGTTAATCCGATTTTTCTTCTCCTCTCTGCCCAAATGCTCTCCGGCAAAAAAAGGCACAGGTCAAAACATAGCTTCGGAATATATATATATATATATATATATATATATATATATATGAAATCGGAACTTATGTTTAGCTAACAGGTTTTTAAGACCCATGTGCGCAGTGAAACCCACTTGTTGCTATAAATCGTTGATTTTCATTGTTGCTTTTTCATATTCTGCACTTTCTCGATTAAGCTCTATAAGACACCGACCTTAGCTCAACAACATGAAAAATCTAAAGAGGGACTTTGATCTTTGCTCAAACGCGCTGACGGGAGCTATAAGGCGCATACAGCCTGTTTTCAGACGTCTAAAGTTCTATGAGTGAAGGTGAGCAAAGATCAAATTTAGGATTTTAACCCCTCCCAGCCCACCTTCGTCTTTCTCCCTCACTCTCGGAGAAAATTCAACAAAATATGCAAGCTTTACATTAAAAGGCTACTTTCGCTGCCCTTAATTCCAGCCTAAACGGTTTTTCCTCGGAAGAAGAAATCTTTTCTAAAAACCTTGAAGAAGAAGAGAGGGGCATTATTGTTTTAATCCTCTTACCAGCAGTCATTTTAAGACATTTTTTGGAGGGTGAAATGGCGTCTTGTCTACCCAATCCTAACCTAAATCCCTCGGGGCCGGGGAGCTGCTGGAGGCAGTGCAGCCCAGCCCGCATCTCTCCATCTCAGCTGCATTCCGACCAAAAAATGTAGTCATTGCCAGGCAGCAGGAAAATAAAATTAATGCACGGAATTAACCTGAAAGTCGCTGTAGTCACTGCAAGAGGGTAGCAAAGGCCAGTAGCTTCTCGTCATTTGCATATCATTTCATTAAGACCCGTGTGATTAACGTTCCCCCCTCCCTTTTGCTGATTTTTATGAGTTTCATCTAAATCAGCTCATATTTCTTACAAACATTAAAGATCATGTGAAGCAAATGTTTACTTTCTAGATTATCTCGGATTTGTTTTCATTATTTTGTTTTCTAAAAGGTTGTTTGGAGCTAAAAATCACTGCAGAAAGCGTCACTGACAGGCAAACAAACGGACGCTTTAATGGACTTTTTTATTTTTGTATTTTCTCTGTAGTGGATTAAGTAATTTTCTAAAAAAAAAATTTTTAATAAAGCAGCATGAAACATACTAAAATTAAAAGTAGAGAATGGCAACTGAGAATTAGAAATGAAAACAAGTACAGGTTCCCCTTTGAAGTGGGTTTAAGCGCTTACTCAGCAACAAATTCTCAGAATAACCCTGTGATGTTGGAATTATGAAATCAAACTCACGCTGTCGCGTAATTTTCTCTTTATATTTGTGCAAAACAACTTTAAGTTATCAAGATGAAACTTCGTCAGCCTGCAAAAAGCAACACGCATTTCATCATCACGGTCACCTGCGAGCGATATGCTTAAAACAAGGAGGACCTATAATAATAATGATCATAATAATAGTAATAATAATTGTCCAATGTGACAGAACGTGTTAAAACAAGTACAGCGGCACCTCGGTGCAGCACTCACCCACAAAGTGAGGTGTATAGAAGAGAGGTGGGGCGGGTGGATGAGGAAAGCGACGTGATTGGCACAGAGAGGAAAGCGTCTGGGCGTCCCGGTGACCCCACCCGGAGCGCTTTAAAGGCCGATAGATGGCAGCTCGGCATCCTCCCTCAAGCAGAGAAGCGAGCCGGTGCACGGAGCGGACAGACCGGAATATTCTCAGGATATCTGGCTGAATGAAAAACTGTAATGAACTGAATAAGATGATCAACCACCTGGGGATTTTAGAGCAGAAGATTTGAAAGGCGAATATTCGGCTGAGAAATTTCTATAAGACAGAGAGGTAAGAAGTTTGCTGAACGCAAGTTGGGCATTACAGATCATTTTCCTACAGGTTTTAGATTTTAAACTACACAAACGTTTAAACTAAAACTGTTTTAGCCTTGTCTCTTCTGTTTTTGTCTTCGCTTACATCGTGTTCCAAACTTCCTGATAGAAATGATTCCCAAAGTGCAGCGATCCAAAATAAACAGTGGCAGCGGTCAATAACAGCACGTGTTTGCTCGGTTTCCCTTTATTTCTGACTGTAAAATAACACGCAGTGTTATAGGATTTGTCAGAAGATCCCTCGGTTCCTCTCGGTGTGTTACTCCATGTTGTTAATTTTCCGTAGGTTAATGATTCCCGTTCGCTCTCTTTGCCTTTTCAGTTTGTAAATGGTGATGGATTGACGCCACGCATACAGAACTACGGCCCCAAGGCACTCTTTAGTAAATGCAGTATAACTCATAAATCCACGGCAATTAGCATAATTAGACTTAAATCAGAGCCCGAGGCATCGTGACATTGTCCTGAAAGAAGAGCATTATGTTGAATTTTTAGCTGTAGATGTGGGGAAAACTAGCAGATTACATACTTCCAGCCAGAGGCTCATTTAGCAAAATAATGCAATGAAACAGCCAAAAAGAAAAAGAAAATTAAAAGCGAAAGAAAATTTTGTATTAGTTACACGGTTTCCTCTCAAACAGTGATTTATACACACACACACACACGCCCACCGGGGCCCACGTTTCACGTGTCAGGCCTGATGATAAATTAATAGTCCTGTATAGTTGAAACCTATTTGCACCCACATTAAACAGGAGTCCAACCGGGGATCTTGTGCATATTTCACCGCAGACCTGTCACACGTCGCCGTCAGCCTCTAGGCGCTTGGAACCGACCTGGGACCCGCCGCAGATTGAAATAAACGGCTCCCACTCGAGGCGAACTCACAAGGAGCAAAGTAAATATTTTCCCGCAATTCTGCCGGTGCAGACTGCAGAGGTTTGGCAGCGATTACCGTGAACTGCGAGCGCGCAAAAATAAACCTTTAAAATATTAATAACAATAATAATCATGATTAAAATATATTCAGTGTAAAAGCTCATTTTAAACCCAGACCGTGGATAAAAAATACTGAAGATAATTTTCACTGGAATATTTTTAGATATAAATTAAACCACTTTAATTTATTATAATAATAATAATTATTATTATTACTATACAGACTTGTATAAAAATAATAATAATAATAATAATAATACATGCCTGCATTATAATTCAGTAATAATGATTTTACAGAACTGTATTACAATACTACTAATAATAATAATAATAATAATAAGGTAAAATCACCACAAAAAGCCACAGAATAATGCAACAATAAAAAAAAGCCGATATTGAAAATTCTACTTTATACACTACTTTAAAAAAAATACATTTGATCTGAAACAACACTTTATATTAGCAAAATACAAAGCAGATTATTAGCAATGAGATCAATGGAGAATCTATTTTACGACTTTTCTCAACACTAAATTGAACAAAAAGTGTTTGGTGCTGGGGTCTTTAATAAAAATTGAAAAATCTTAATCAAATGTAATATAAAAGTTATCGATTTTCTAGTTTCCATGTTTTTGATGATATTTTGACTAAATTGATTTAGTTTCTTTCAGTTTTTCGTTTTACTTTGCTACATTTGTGCGGATCTGACGACACACATGAAAGTTCTTTGAAGATTCTAACTGTATATTAACTCATAAATCATTATCAGTTATTCGCTTTGTTATCCTTTTATAAAATGAACCATCTTCCCTTTGGCGGGAGTCTAAAGCTTGTCTTTCACCTGTTGCCATTTAATTTTCTCCTCTCGGAACAAAGACGCACACAAAAATAAAAAATTAGAAATGGCCTCCTGGAGCTTAAACTTTTCTTTAGAAGTAAGTTTGTTTGTTCCGAGGCCTGAAACTCACAGCAGCTTGTGACTCTTCAGTCAGCTCGCCGGTCATGCAGCACTACGGAGTGAACGGCTACTCTCTGCACGCCATGAATTCACTGAGCGCCATGTACAACCTTCACCAGCAGGCGGCGCAGCAAGCACAGCACGCGCCTGACTACAGGCCCTCGGTGCACGCGCTCACTCTCGCGGAGAGACTGGCTGGTAAGACTCAGTTGCTCATTTTCTATCCCAAATCATCACTTCCTCCCGTTCTCAGTTAAGTTATTATATTTATGTGACCCTGGCACGTGAAGGTGCTCGCGTGAACGTTTAGCTTGTCCCTAAATTAAACTGGTCATGTTTCTTTTTTCTCAACGGCTGTACATTTCAAGACATTATCCTTGAGGCCCGCTATGGCTCCCAGCACCGAAAGCAGCGGCGCAGTCGGACAGCGTTCACCGCCCAGCAGCTGGAAGCTCTGGAGAAAACCTTCCAGAAGACGCACTACCCTGACGTGGTGATGCGTGAACGCCTGGCCATGTGCACCAACCTGCCCGAGGCACGTGTGCAGGTAAAAAAAACAAACCCAAAATTCATTTGTCTAGCAGTCTCGTTTCGCTATTAAAAATGTGAAATAACGCAGTCACGTGATATGAATGGTCGTTTTTCGCTGTTTAAGAGCTGATACTGTGCTCTTTCAGACTCACTATCCTATAAGGATAGTCTTACGTTTGTTTTCTTATACAGTGCACTGCTTTTCACCTCTGTTTGAAACTCTGGCATACTCAGATTTAGCCTTTTGTATCTTTTAAAGCCCACCTGCCAAGAGGCTCCCTGATTAGTCAGGTGGGTGCGCAAAAAAGTGTTCGTTTCGTAGTTTTTCTCTTGGTAAAAAGCCACGTAAAAGATCTTTTTAAGATCATGCTTTAACCATAATTAGACCTAGACCAGAAGCTTCTGCAGAAGTAAATGTTTTAAGAAATGCACAGCGTTCAGTCACTTTTAAGGCAAAACTATCACAGATCAAGGCAAAAGCAGTTCATTAAATATCAGAAAACATATCAAGGTATTCTAATAAGAGTCTTGTAAGACTACAGTTTTTCATTGGCGTGACGTTCTAGACCCTGAAAAATCTAAAAATAAAAATGAAATTGGTGAAATGGCCTGCTGTTTTCATTATTTACACGCCTGCTTGAAAGACTGACTGGATCCTTTTCATTAAAATTGTACAACAGGACATTTGCCTTGGTAGACGATGAATTTCCTGAGGCTCAGTTTAGTTTTTCACATGTGCACCACATCAGGGGTTTTTGTCCAAAGAGCCATAGTAGCCATACTAAATTTTTACAACACACAAGAAGAAGAATATTAGAATATTAACTTTTAATGTATTTTTACTCTTTTACTCAGGCACTTATCTATTTTTCTATCTGCCAGGTTTGGTTCAAGAACCGTCGGGCCAAGTTTCGTAAGAAGCAGCGCAGCTTGCAAAAGGAGCAGCTCCAGAAACAGAAAGAAACTCAAGGAGCTGCCGAAGGTGCTACAGAGGACTCCAAGAATGATCTCACTACTGCCACTACCCTGGCTCCTGAGACTCGCACTCCTCCTCCTCCCTCCTCCTCTTCATCCTCTCACTCAGAGACAGAGAGGCAGGCAGCAGCACGGCCCCAGCCTGGCGAGATGAGCGTGGAAGTAAACGTCACCTCCCCTGAACCATCAGACAGCGAGTCAGCAGCAGAAGATAATGCTGACAGAGAGGAGGACGAAATAAGAGGAGAGACGAGGGTGAAACTCAGGGAGGAGATTCAGGGGGAGGGGGGACTGCCGACAGGGAGCAGCTCCCCATCCTGTAAACGGCTGAGTCCAAGCTCAGGTAAAAAAAAAAACACATATTCAGTTTGTCTTTCTTTTGTAGTCTCTAATCAATTACTTTATTTTAGAAATCCATCCATGTGCGAGATAGTTTTATAGAATTCATTCAAATGGACGGTATATACAGAAGTTATCCATGCAAAAGGTGCGTCAAAACATACTGAAGTCCTCCTTCTCGCTTCCTGTTTTCCAGATTCTCCTTTGAGCTCCCCCGCCTTGCCCTCCTCCAGCAGTGTAAGCAGTGGTCTAGCGCAGAGCAACTCCTATGCTTCGTCTCCTCTCAGTCTCTTTCGCCTGCAGGAGCAGTTTCGGCAACACATGGCGGCCACCAACAACCTGGTGCACTACCCATCATTTGACATGAGCACGCCGTCCAGTCTGCCCTACCTGGGCATGAACGTTAACATGCCTTCCCCACTGGGGTCGCTGCCCTGCCAGTCCTACTACCAGACCCTGTCGCAGGCTCAGCAGGTATGGAACAACCCACTGTTGCAGGCAGCGCCGGGCAACCTCCCAGGAAGCCTCAACAGCAAGACCACCAGCATCGAAAACCTCCGTCTGAGGGCCAAGCAGCATGCGGCCTCGCTGGGATTGGATACACTCCCCAACTGAAGCTTGGCTGCTCGTTGTACGTGCTTGGCCTCTAGGTCAGGGACTACGCTACAGAATGGAGGCCTGCCAACAGGAGGTGACCTAACAACACCTCCTCCTGACCTCTCATGAACCAGCAAAAGAACTTTGTGTGTCCACCCAGAATTCAGAATTACCTCCAAAACCGCAGTAGAACCCTCTCCAGTTTAATGTCAAGATTATTTGCTCTTCAGATGTTGTAATGAGAATCACAAAGTCTGCCCACATTTCAAATTTGTGCTCATACAAATTAATTGCAAAGCTGAGATTTTTTGTTTGCTCTTTTGTCGATTTGAAATAAACCCAGTTTCAAAGTATTTGTAAGTACACACCAAAAGAGCATAAAGCATGTTTTAGGGGCTCTCCTTTAACTGAGTGCCAGGGTTGTCAGTTCATGTATTGCCCTTATCCTCAACACCATCATTTGAGCATGCGGCTCACTGCTGGGAGCACAAAGAACATCTCTGCTGGATAGACCGAAGAGAAAATAAGATTATGACAAGAACTCAACGGACTTAATGAAAATCCCACCTGGACTGAAGCTGTGACTGAACAGCACTGTTTAGCACTTGCTTGCATTTGACACCACCTGGTCAATAGAATCAGGAAGTTCTAATGCCAGCTGTTCACTATGATTTAAGCTTCTTCTATAAAGTCACTGCAGGAAGGCTTGAACTCCAGAGCTGTCAGTCTCATTCCAGGACAGATATGAAAGATATATATATAAAAAAATCTTATAATCCTACAAGAACTCGAACTATGCATGCTTGTACCCCACTGAAGCATGGCTTATAGCCACATGACATAGTTGACATGGCATTGGCAGCAGGGTAAAGTTCTGATATCAAATTGGTTACTATAATCTCACAACCAAATACATTTTTCTTGATAGATGACTTTCACAGTCAGAGCTTTCAGGTCAGCTTTCAAGAATCCATTGAGCATTGTAAATATCCTTCAGTATTTGTCCACCTTCCTGAGTAAGGAATACCTCCATGTCTCTTCTTTTTAAAGGATTTAACAGGAAGTAGCCCATGTATTTTCCAGTTTTGGCTTTAAGCAAAGGACCTAACAGAGAAAATGAAGCAAAGAGGAGAATCTGCAGATGAGGCACAGTTAAAAATAATTTCGCACCGCCAACATTTATTTTTGTCAGACTGAACTCACCACTTTTCCTGAGCCGGCGGCTTCAGCAGAAAAATGCACAGGCCAGTTCTCTATGTATTATATGACTGTACATTGAAAACATGTATTTCTCATTTGTTTTAAATGTGAGTAATTTATCTGTTCAATGCAAGGGAATAAATCAAAACATAAGAATGACTTATGTTCACAGCATGAAAATGTCTGTCTGTATTTTTTCATTAACACTTTCAAACCAGCTATTTATTAGGTAATTAAGTATTTATTAAGAAAATGTGACATTGAGAAAAAATCAATTTCTTCATAAAATACATGATAAAACTCTTGTGGGATGAGTTGACAGAAGTTAGCCAAAAGGTGAGTCTGAAGAAGACCAGGAAAGCCATTTACTTTCTAACCAGGATATTGAACCAGTTACCATGCCCTCTCAGACGTTACTTTCCAATGAGAATAAGTTGGCAACAAAACAAGGGTGGGCTTGGATTCGATTGTGCAGACCAGAGAAAGTCTAGCTCATAATAAATGGTTTAAAATTTCAGAAAACTTACCTTCACTTTTTTATAGTAAAAATTTAATTTTAGTTCCTGTTTTATTGAAGACACCTTGATGATCCATAAATAATTTATCCACAGGGGGCCCGCCAGCGTTCATGCTGAGGTTTACACACCAGATAGGGGAGAACCTGCCACTTGTTCACTCACTGCAGAAGATTTAATCCCAAATGAAATGACTGAAGCACAGTGTCAGGCCCTAAAGAGTCTCCCAATCCACCATCCACCCACCCACTCCTCATATGCTCTCTTTCGCTGCTTCCCCTCTTCCCCCACCCTGTCAGCAGAGGTTTGGCTGCACCAAAACAGAATGCTTCGCCATAAGAAGATTACCTTTGGTTGGAATATCGATGGATTAAGTAAGAATAGAATGAGATAAAATAGGGCTAAAAGGGTTTCTAGAGTCAGCAAAGTTCAGACACCTGTTTTCCCCCTGCTCTGTCCTGCCCCGTAAATCCACGACCATAAAGATCATATCACTTTCTGACTAGCAAAAGGTAGGTGGCTGTTTTAAAATAGGGCATGGTTACAGCGTGTAAAAATAATTTTGGGGGCGCAAAGATCACTCATTCCAATATCCTTGGTTTATTACTTTAAATATGTGGTCAATTTTCCACGGACATCTGGGTTTTGTGTGTTCCTAAAGATCATGTGGATGTAAGTTATTGGGAATGGTGTGTTTGTGTGTGCTAGTGTGTCTATGGCAGCTAAGCCGCTGAAGGTTTCCAGGAGCTCTTTGATGTGTATCTGGGCAATGCGCTATTAGAGGGATTTTCCTAGTTGACAGCTCAGAGAATGTGTGGAGGAATTGCGATGCCAGCAGGCTAAAAGAATGCTGGAAACAGGATTAGGATCATATTCTGGCAGCTCCTGTCACTTCATCAATGGGCTAAGGTTTCCTCAGTGACAGCCCTCCTTCTCTGCCCGGTTAAAACCTTTAGTGGGACCATAAAAGGGGTGAGAGAGGGGAAAAAACAATGATTGAATGGTGTGCTATGATTTCTGTGCTGGGTTTGCTCTAAGGGCTTTGTGTTGGGAGGTCTGGGAGGACTGCATTGATTTGGAGGGAGGGGTAGGTCAGGGGGATGAGAAAAAGGTTTTTTGGGGGGGAGAGGCTGGAGAA
>NW_024582829.1:405286-409879 GCF_018398535.1 Haplochromis burtoni
GGGGGGGGGGCTGCTTTTGGTCTTTCTTGGGAGTTTTACATCCAAATCCAAACAGAAGAGCATGTGGAGGGTTTTTACACTGATGCTAGCAGACAGGGACAGCAGTTTCGTGTCCCCCAGGGGACGACAGCAGCAGCAGGTGGGAAGGAAGAAAGCTGTTTCTTCACTTTGTATAAGCCCTGCCTGCCTGCCTTTGCAAAGTGAAGGCTCTTTCACCTTGTGATGGCACAGCGTCCTAGAAGCATGTCTCTTTTACACTTGTAGGCTTTCTGAGGTTAAGATAATACCTCTGTGTAGATAAGCTTATTTTTGTTTTACAGCGTATAGCCTGTAACGGGCTCCTTAAGTTACACTGAAAAATTTAAAATTTTTATTAAAACATGCAATTGCATTTAAAGTAAACTTTGCAGTACACAATACAATGGGAAACCATATGTTAAGCCCAAACCATTACAGCTTTGCACTCTTCATATGTGAGTCTGAACATTGTCATTGGAAATGGCTTCACTTGAGTTGTTGCATCTTTTCCCTGTGCATCAAATCTTGTATTTGTCATTTCTGAACAGTGCCAGAAAGGAAGCAATATCAAACTGAATATGCTTTAACATTATCTTAGAGAATAATGCTTCTTTGTTAGCAGTGAAAATGCTGTAAACATGGAAATGATGATGTCAGTCCTATAGACTGTACATAAAAAGTGGACACAGAAATTAAAAACAGGATTTTGTGTGTGTCATATAACACAGCGGTCCCCAACCGTTTTTGCCCCACTGACCGGTTTATGCCTGACAATATTTTCACGGACCGGCCTTTAAGGTGTCGCGGATAAATACAACAAAATAAAACTAGTACCGGTACCGAAAAAAGAAGATTTATTGATAACACACGTGAAAAGACCCAGGAAAACCGAGTTAATGATAAAAACGATAACAAAATAACGCTGAAAACCGATAAAAACCCTGAAAACTATACATTTCACACCTGAGCCTCAACTCTCGCGGCCCGGTACCAAACGACTCACGGACCGGTACCGGTCCGAGGCCCGGGGTTTGGGGACCGCTGATATAATACAAACAGTGTTGGTCAAGTTACTTGAAAAAAGTAATTAGTAACTAATTACTGATTACGTCTCCAAAAAAGTAACCCCATTACTTTACTGATTACATATTTTCAAAAGTAATTAGTTACTTAGTTACTTTTTAAAAACATGATACACCACCTGAATACAGCGGTCATGTCAGTGGGGGGGTCCGGTGCTTTGTCTATGAATGTCACATTCCCGTGGCAGCGTGCTCGGTGCTCGCTCAGATTTGAAGTTAAATTTTTCACTGCAGAAAGAAGTTTTCCTCCCACGCGCGTACAGCGGACGCTAATGTTTTTGTCACTTTTTACAGACTAAAACTTAAAGTAATGTAAGTACGTCCACACTTTAAACGCTGCATGGTCGTACTCTCTCCCGCGCTCCATATTATCCATTGTTGATCTGCACATGTCTGTCACACGCGGTTACGTTATTGTCATGAGACACTCTCACAAATAAAATCACGACAGTTTAGCAACGCAGTAACGCAGTGTGCTTACGGGAAAGTAACAGTAATCTAATTACATCACCTGTTACTTGAACAAAGTAATCGGATTACAGTAACGCGTTACAGCCCATCTCTGAATACAAATACTGAATAAGCTTAGCAAAGTGTTAAAGACATTTAACCACCTGAAGGGTTCATTTTCATAGTGTTTCACCATCCCAATAAATATAAACTGTGTAAGTTCAAAGAAAGAACACACACTGAGCATCACGGTTTCTTTGTCAGTAGCCTATAAAGGCAACTTGTATTGTTACAGCACCTACATCACAGTCTGAGCGCAACAAGAACTCATGCAATATGATTTATTTACAGATGTGGACATGGCACACTCACACAGGGGGAACAGCATAAGTAGCTATAATGTGCTAAATCCTTGATCCCTCATCTCTGGTGAAAAATCTTTAAATTGCCCTTTGAACATATCACACGCCCAAGTAAGTCATTTATGCGCTAAGCTGTATATTTTCAGGATTTTTAAGTGCATGTTCTCTAGTTGGGCCTCAGGCTGTGTTGAAGAATAGCTACTCCAACTGGGATTACAGGGTGGTCTCCGGGATGCATCTTGGACCAACTGCCACTGTACAGCACCACGAAAAAACACCTTCCCCCAAAGTGAAACTCCGCACTTTGCTCACCCATGTGAAACAATACTTTCACAATACCACAGGAGTTTGATTGTTGGCGACAAGTTATATAATGCTAGGAATTACAGACTAGCATGCAAATGCTAAATCCTCCTCTCTTTCTCCTGAGAAGTGGATGAGACGGACTGTATCTGCAGGCTTCACTCTGGCTCCCAAGCTTTGTGCTACAGAGACGCTCTCCTTTCTCCCCCTGACTTGGGTGATAATCCTGACACGCACTGTCTGCATTTTTTACTGTACGCATTTAAGCGCATTTGCAGAGCATTTATCTCTCCAATGTAAACCAATTTGGCTATAAGGGCCTTGGGCCAAGCAAGGCGCTGGAGGGAAGAAAGGAAAACCCAAACCTAGCAGATGTGCAGAGAAAGGAGGATGGGAGAGTTGGCAAAGATGCGGGGGTTGATGAACACGTGAATGCAGCAAAAAAGGAAAAGCGGAACCATGGGAGAAAAAGAGCATTCGTTGTCCGAAGGGTAAGCTTTTGAAACTTGGGATAGGGGCCTTTAAAGCCGATAGAACGTGGATCACTGAATTGTTGAGTCACAGAATCTGAGAAAATCATATGAAGCTCCCAGTTAATCCTGTCATAGTGAAATCACTGGGCATACTTTAGGGATCCCAGCCCCATCTGAAGAATTTTGAAGCCTGCAGTATTGACAGAGCTGCTGTTTGATACCGCCTATACACCTGTATCAGCTGTCTGTTAATCTGCCTTCCCCTCCTCCCACTAGTCCTCCACAGCATGCCGCCACTGCTGGTAGTAATGGCTGATGAAATGGACCAAGGACCTAAAAGCTGCCAATCTTGCTGCTTCTTGATGTCGCCTGTAAGTGGCTCTGGTTGCAGGATGAACTTGTCACTTTGATCATCTGAAAGGCAGGACTCCTGCTGTGTCAAACATTACTTCCTGCAATTCTGTGGAGCCATAAAGACTATGGGCTCCTTGGTCCCTGAAATGGGACATTAAGACAGAATCATCCTAGTTTAGTTGTGGTGATATCAAGGTGTTTTATTTGCTGGCTCACAGGCAGGGTCTGAATGTGTTTGGATGGCTTTTAAAGTACCTGATCTTATAGCCTAAGGTTCCTGTAAATGAGGTGTTTGCTGCTCTTATCAATGAGACGTTACATGAGAATAACACCTGGCACTGTCTTGACTGTGAAGACCACTGGATGCTTTCACTAGGTGATTACAACAGGTTCCTTCTCTTTCACTTATTTTCTTTTTCAAGTTTTGGTGCTATATTCAGTAGCTTTTATGAAAACATTATGGTATTAATCCTTAAGACTATGATTAGCAAATGCACAGGGTTTTGTTAATTACTTTAAAAAGTGTAAAAAACTAGTTGCTGTGTTGGCGATGCAGATGTATATACGTTTTTTGGACAGTTGCAATCACACACCTGTTCAAATTTAGAAAGGAGCTGTGCAGAATTCACAGTAAGAACTAAGTTACAGGAAATGACAAAATTTACAAGATTAAAATGTAAGTTTACGGCATATGTGTATTACAAGCCTATGTATGCTACAACAAGATATGAGCTTTATTGGAGTTTCCCCATCTGTGCACTACCCGGTATCAAAGACACTGATGTGATAGCTACACCTGCAGCCACAAAGCTGTGAAGTCAGAAACACCATGCTCCATCTCTTTGCACAACATGTTTTAAATCTTATTTGCTATTAATTTCTTTCTCCTGTTTTATCAGTGCTGGCGGCTGGGGAAGGGGGTTCTTGCTAAAACCTGCCTGGTTCTCAGCACAGTGGAAACTTCAAACCACATGACACATCCAAAATAAAATACAATAAAAGCATTGTATTGTATTGTATAATAAGCAGTTATTATACAATAACTGAAATAGCCATTGTACTACTTATAAACTCATAAGTCTTTGCATTCTCCAAAGAAAATAAATGCTTTTTATTTTCTCCAAAGGTATTGATATTCAACATTTATCCAGGAGAGCTTATATTAATTGGGCCAAATTAAAATATTAATTTTTGTTGCATCAGCTGAAAACAACAATTTTTCATCTGCAATGATTTCCAGAAAGCTGCCAATAACAGCAAAATTTAAGTTACTACTAATGACTAAACACATAACACATTACCATTTACAAAAGAACATTTTTATCCATTTTGCAAAATATTAGTGCTAAAATTAAAAAATCAAAGGGAAAAGGTTTCGATAGTATTTTAAAAAATAAAATGAAGATATGGCATAACGACTACACATTTTTGGCATACTAACAAATATTGTATGTTTTATTTTTTCACAATGCTGGACAAAAATAATATTTAAATGTATCGTAATGTCTGCAAAATTGTATTTAATAGGCCAATTTGAAATCAGGCACTTGT
>NW_024582829.1:409899-433389 GCF_018398535.1 Haplochromis burtoni
TGTGTGTGTGTGTGTGTGTGTGTGTGTCCCCTGTGAGGAGAAGGGTGGGGGAGGAGACAGCAGCTTTAAACAAACACTAAGTACTGACTTAATATTCCATTACCACACTTCTGCCTACCTGACTTTTAAATTCTGCACAGTCTCTGCACCATATGTGTGCCTGCGTGTGTGTGTGTGTGTGTGTGTGTGTACCATTACTTCTGTCTCAGATCCTGAGGGATTTATGAACAATGTCAAGTTCCCTCAGAAGACCTGAGACTCTTCACTGCCTCTTAAAGCTTAATGCTCCCTGACTGAGTAGCACAGCAAGAGCCACACACTCTCTCTCTATGTGCCTCAGATAATGCTAAGAACAACCTCTCAATTCCAGCTCTCCTTCTCGCCTAATGTGCCCTCCTTCCTCTATTGCATGCGCATGGCCATTTCCATTCTGTGAAACAGCACTGAAAACGTGGGTGCCTATAATGGAAAACGCTAACATTGTCCCTAATGGTTTCCCATCCCAGGAGAGTTTTAAAACATATGTAAATTTATGTAAGCCTAAGAGAAACACATATTTACAATAGCACAGGGTAATCACAATATGACGACATGGTGCGCTGGCCTTGGAGATGGAGGCGCCATGTGTCATTAGTCTCCTTTATCTCTTTTCTTTTTCCTGTTATCATCAGTGTAACAATCACTCACAATATGAATGAAAATGATCTGCGCTCATCTGTGGGACAGTGATGGAAAGGCTGAGGTGGAGGGGGGAGAAGGTAAAGGAAGATGTTTTGTGCCTTCACGCGCGTCCTCGGGTGCCTCGAGGATGCGCGTTTGTGTAGGTGAAGGTAGTTTATTAAATACTGGCACAGTTCAACAGAACAGTTTACTGAACAGGAGTAATTCAAAGGACACATAAATCTACCACAAGCTAAACATAATATATGTTAACAGCTGATGTTAGATGTACAGGAAAGAGAGAAAGAAGAGTCGTAGTTTAACAGATTTTTGCTGTGGATAATAATCACATTTTTTCCCGTGCAAATCAGTTGAAAGAAAAGCTGTTGTTTTTTGTACCCTGACATCAGGGTACAAATGCTCAGGCATTACTTTTGCTACAGTGTTTAACGTTTTTGTCCCTCGTGATTACATGATCTAATTTTTCTCTGAAGCATCTGTAGCACCTTTTCATGCTATCGTTCATAAAATATGAAGGGCAACTAGAATCTCACAGGATTGACTCAAGTGAACATATCATCTTTTTAAAACCGAGAATGCTCCACTGATTATGACACATTGAGCTCTTATTTACAGGATATACTCAAGTTAACATGTTGCCTCTGAAGTCTGCAGCCACTCCTGCGAGACTGAGGGAGAAAACAGGCTTTACTTCTTGCTTTGTTTGTTGTTCCGCTTTCTTGAGTTCATCCTGCCATAGCAGCGCAACACACTGAACCGCCACAGACAGACTCACCTCCAGTCACTGCCTGAACAAAATAACACAGCAGCTGGACTCACTACAGTCTTCTGCCTCCATCTACTGACAAACTATGGAACTACTGTATATATCTGTATGACCTCAAGGAGACTAACAAGTGACAAAAACTGTAACAGAATCAGCAGAAAAAAAGATATAAAACTTCTAAAATTATTGGAGTCACCTCATGGTTCAGTTCTCAGTTCTGTGCAGGATGGACCGGCCTTTTACATGCCTGTGTTCAAGGGCCTGTTATTACATTATCATACCCACACTGGAAATCTGCCTGTGCATGAGTGCATTTATTCTGATGTGAAGTCATGTTAAAAAAACAGAGTTGATATGATTGTTGAAGACTTATACATCATTTTTACTTTTTTATTTATTTAACAGAAAAAAAACGTTCATTTCAGCTTCAATATCCAAGAGCCAAGACTCTTTATTGTCATTACATAAGCAATACTGCCACCTATGGTCCAGCAAATGAGATTTAGATAGCATAAATATACTGACATATTATAAATACAAATAGAATGCTTATACACAATTTACTGACATGTTTTAAAAAGTAAAAAGTCTGAGTATACACACACATTAAGTCAAAGTGTGTGTGTGTGTGTGTGTGATTTATTTCTATAGCACATCTAAAATAACAGCTGTTGACCTGTATATTGAAAATAATCAAATAACATAAAAACATAGTACAAGATGACAGAATTTTAGAAAGGAAACATAATATGAGAAAAACTAAGTAAGAAATAAGACAAGTAAATGTCACTGTGTCGCAGGCAAGATGTGGACCCAAATGCAGGACTCAAACTCAAAAAGTTAACTCAAAGAGGCAGCTTTATTGCTGTAGCAATAAAGAGCGCGAACTAAAACTCTGGAAACTACAGACATGGCACCAAATTGGGGAAAACTAGAACCAGGACTAGGACTCTTCAAGGAACACAGAGGAAACACACAGCATATCAAATTACACAGAATGAGACAGAGGACGCAAGGCTAAACATAACACATGAGACAAGGTACCTTCAAAGTAAGAGAAGAAAAACAAACATGGTGCACACAGACAGGAACCTACCAAAGTAAAACAGGAAGCAACAGGAAGCAACAGGAACATGCGTACAGAGACACAGACAGACACACAGAGACATGACTGGGGAAACATGGATAAACATGACAGTCAGCGGGGAAAAGAATGAAACACGAAGACGGAAGCAAGACACATGAACTCACAAATATAAACACAGACATACAGAAAGAGACACAGAGGGCAAACACAAGAGGGAATCGAATAATCAAAAGCTAAACAGAACAACGATGGCACTATAGAATAAACTCAAGACAAACAAAGTGGACATAAATCATAATACAAAATGACAAGTATTTTGTAGTTGCTGCTTGTTGGTGTCTAAAAGCCGCCTGAAATTATTTCCAGGCGGCTCATTACAGCCATATTGCGTGTCATATGGGTTCTGTTAAAACTATGGAGCGAATAGTGGCCCGGTTTTATTGGCCCTGCATTGGGTGGGCCAATAAAACTGAAGAAATCCTAATTTAAAAATAAATAAATAAATAAATAAATAAAAAAGTGGTTAGCACTGTTGCCGCACAGCAAGAAGGTCCTGAGTTCAATTCCAACATCAGGCCGGGGTCTTTCTGTGTGGAGTTTGCATGTTCTCCCCGTGTTTGCGTGGGTTCTCTCCGGGTACTCCGGCTTCCTCCCACCGTCCAAAGACATGCAGCTTGTGGGGATAGGTTAATTGGATAATCCAAATTGCCACTAGGTGTGAATGTGAGTGTGAATGGTTGTCTGTCCTGTGTGTTGGCCCTGCGACAGACTGGCGACCTGTCCAGGGTGTACCCTGCCTCTCGCCCTATGACAGCTGGGATAGGCTCCAGCGCCCCCCGCGACCCTGAAAAGGATAAGCGGAAGCGAATGGATGGATTGGATGAAACAACATTTATAGTCAAAACAATATCTTGATTTACATTTTAGAAGCACCGTAAAGATCTGAAACCAATAAAATTCAGTTCTTTTAAGATATTTCTTGCAGCAGAAACAAGACACCAGATCACACACATCACACAAACATGATCATTACATTCGGAACGAGCCTAACACACAACACAACGCCAGGTCTGAACATCACCAGCATTAATTTCCACACGTCACACACACTCAGTTAGTTCCTCTTTCTTTTTGTCGTCAGATTTCCGGTGCAGCTCTGCACTAAACTTCCTCTTTCTAAAGTCTGTTGCAGGGCAACCTGTCACCCTCTGACCTAGTTTTTGTCTCGTCTGAGCTTAGTTTCTAAAGGCCTCTCTTATTAAAATACATAAAACAATATAATCAGAAAATAAGCATTAAAAATATATATCCACATCCCAACACTGTCCCTCAGTCTAATGGGCCGGTGGAAAGGCTGAATAAAACTTTAAAGTCCACGATCCGTAAGTTAATTCACGAGGATGAATGCAATTGGGATTGCTGGTTAGACCCTCTGTTGTTTGCAGTGCGGAATCTGCCCCAGGCCTCAATGGGATTTTCTTCCTTTGAATAACTGTTCATCCGGAAGCCATGGGGGTTGTTTGACCTAATTAAAGAAAACTGGGAGGAAGGTAAAGATAAAGTGCTTGTATTACTCCTTTATTCCAGGTCAAACTTACTCACCAAGTGGCAAGGACCCTTCGTGGTCACATGGCGAGGGGGTGACGTAGACCATGAAATGGTATGGTCACACAGGTATAACACCTCAACCTCCTTAAAGCACGGAGAGAGGCCGAAACAGCTTCTCTGCTGACATTTGTCACACTTCCATTCGGTTTGTTCGGAGCCCCAGCCACTTTCCAGTGCTCATGGACCAGGACATGTCCTTCAACGCACATATTAAACAAATATGTAAGACTGCTTTCTTCCATTTGCGCAACATCTCTAAAGTTAGAAATATCCTGTCTCAGAGTGACGCTGAAAAACTAGTTCATGCATTTATTACTTCCAGGCTGGACGACTGTAATTCATTATTATCAGGATGTCCAAAAAACTCCCTGAAAAAACTTCAGTTAATCCAAAATGCTGCAGCAAGAGTCCTGACAGGGACTAGAAAGAGAGAGCAGAAAAAAGTGTTGAGACAGTTCTTTGAAAAACCTGATCAGCCCCTTGACTGATCTCACCTGGAAGGGTGCCCCAGGTCGAGGTAGCAGTGCCAGGCGGCATTCGTGCAGGTGAAGTAGGCTCTCTGTGGGGAACACCTGCTTCACACTCCTATTTCTCCCTCCCTTTTATTCTGCCTATTGATGCCATGAACAGAGGGCTGGAGGCCATTTTGTCCCGCAGGTAAAGGGAGTCACTGCCCTGCGGTCCATATCAGCAGGAAACTGTCAGAGCGTGAATCTTGGTATAGCATTGTTGAGTGCCTGGCCATTCGGTGGGCGGTTGTCGCTCTTTGCTATTATCTCCCGGGCTCCCGATTCACCCTCTAGAACAGGGGTGCCCAATCCCAGTCCTCGAGAGCTACCGTCCTGCAGCTTTTAGATGCATCCTTGTTCCCACACACCTGAATCAAATGAATGGCTTGTTATCAGGCCTTTGCCAAACATGATGGCATGCTGAAGAGATCAAACCATTTGATTCAGCTGTGTTGGAGTAGGGATGCATCTAAAAGCTGCAGGACGGTAGCTCTCGAGGACCGGGATTGGGCACCCCTGCTCTAGAACATCCCACGAAGATTCAGAAGCAGATTTGCGATGCAAAAACGCGTCAGTCCCGCTACTTGCTCGCGCGAATAAAAATACGCGCGGCTGTTTGTGTGTTGCATTTTGTGCATTCGACCGTATTGCGTTTACCGCTCAAGTTGGAAAAATCGGAACTCCAGCGTCAAGTCACGCTGCGACAACCATTTAGGAGCCTGGTGACGTGATTCTCTGACCTAGGTCAAAGGGGCAGATCCAGCCAAAGCCCTTCATTCTTCATTCAATATGGAGGAAAGGCTCATCTACGCCGTAGCAAACCACCTGGAGCTGTAGGACACCAGCTGCTTTCTCTACCGAGAATTTAAATATTATTTCAAATAAATTTTTGCAATGACTTATGTCTCAGTTCTACTACACAGCAAATATTGGCACACAACTTGACACATGTAGAATTCATTTCATATTATACTAATGAATCATGCTCACAGGTGTACACACGGGTGCTCACACACACAAACTACACCCTTTTTGGCTCCTACCTCAAAGCACACTGTGTGCTGTCGATCCTACGTGCTGCACAACAATATTCAATATAATACTGTTATATTCACAAAGATCATCGCGATGATGTTGTTTATTATATTGCTCTTTTTTTTTTTGCTTGTTTTCTCTTTTTTCTTTCTCAGCAGGTGATCCAGGTGATTCTTATTTTTTCTCTGTTTGTTTTGTTGGTTTTTGTATTTCTCTTTCTTTCACACCTTTTCACCCTTTTCGTTCCCCCAGTCATGTCTGTCCCGTGTGTAGCGAGTGAAAATAAAATACAATAAAATAAACAATAAAAGCAAAGGTGAATCAAATAGACCATTACGGTAAGGCTGGGATGGTCCATTTGGTAAAGTAAATCCGTTGGGCATCTTTCTTTGCCTTTAGACAATAATTCTGCAAAAGAACCAAATGGGACACCTTGTCCCACCTTTCTGCAGCTTTGATAGTTGGCTAACCTCCCTCAGTGCTACCTTGATCTTAACCTCTAGCCTCCTTCTCCATGGAGGGTACTGCCCCTTGTAGCCACGCATCTCACTTGTCACTGCTGCCATATTGTAAATCAGCTTGTTAGTCTTGGTAATGATGGCTTTAGGTATCATTCGTAACATCATCTAGCAGACCTTCTGAGGGTACTTCATGTAGTCTGGGTAACCGCCTATGGGGGGTCCAGGTTTGATCTCATCTTTCAGGTCAGTTCCTCTCACACTCAACGATCCTTCTCCTATCGCACTTGGCCTGGTACCCAATCTCAGGTGGGGGTGATGATATCTCCCCCTTGACCTGGCGTCCTGACTCCTCCTTGCCGTGGCATTTATGTTGTACCTCATCAATCTCTAGCTGTGAGAGCAGTCCCTTCTTTCGAATGTTGGAACACTGAGCTACTAGTTGTTTCGTCGTCGTGGATGTTGGGTATCGAAGAATCCATAGGTCCCTCATCCTATTCATGTAGCCCCTTCTGCCAGGGTTACTTGCGTAGTAGCATGCCAAAAACGCCCTGTTTTGGCTCTTGCTCACCGATAGCTTCTTGTTCCAGTAGCCCATTTCTTATCAGGGTGCCGTGGTTCCTCATCACCTGACGCGGACCTTATTGAGCCGGGCGACGTCCGAGCCAGCATGCCTTCATATTCATCTATCATGTCTGCAGTAGGCTCGCTTAGCATTGGGGGTCTAGCCTTAGGACCCTTACTGGATGCAGACACCCCAGGCGGGAATTGAACTTGCGATCCTCCACTCCAAAGACATGTAGTCTAACCATATATATATATATTTAACGTATTGTATTATTTAATGTATTGGTTGGGGTGAAGAAACATGGGTGTGCTACCAATTTTCATACCTGTTATGAATTCTAATTTTCAACATTTTTTATTACATGACTGCATTTTCTCTGAAGTCCGTAATTTAATTTCAAGCTTTATTACGTTACATAAAATTGAGAGCACAGGACAAAATAAAAAGCCTGGTCTTAAAAAAATATAAAACCTTAATTTTTACAGTTAACATTTATTCAATCTTTAGCAAAGAGTCAAAAAACAAAAAGAACTTTCTAGATACACTTGCAGAGGGAGTGTGTCATGATTTATGACACAATTAACATATTAATAATGCTAATGATAATTAAGTTAAGATCTTAACTATATTTAGTATTAATACTAAAAATACTTTTGAATCATACTTGAGTCACACTTTTGTTGTTGTTTTTTCTTTTGCATGATATTTATTTTGTTTTTGCATGTGAAAGAGCTGAGTTGAATCAATTAACATTTGAACTTTCTAAAGGGGGCAAATTAGCATGAAGATGCAACCTCAAAAATCAGTGGTAGTGTAAAGTTCTGTTGGTTATCTAGTAATAAAGCACTAATATTCAATTTCATGTCAATAATGAACCACATTCTTCATACAACAGCAAAAACTGCTGGGTCAAAAACAAGAACAGTAAGAATCTACTAACAAAATAAAATGCATAACCACAGGTTGAAAGCATGTTTGAAATGAATCTCAATATACTTTGATAAAAGGGTGAACTCTTCTGGTAGACGTTTATGAGGGGGTGGGGGTCTTCCTGAAACAGCTATTCACAAGAAACAGGTGGAGAGTAGCATTCCTCCAGAAGGGCTGGTTTGTTAAATGTGCAGGCAGTCATTTTTTTTAAGGTTATTTAATACAAAAACTTAATATTGAATACATAAATATACATTAATTAGTGTGTAATTACATCTTCCAACAAACTGAGAAATTTTCATAAACTTAAGCTTAATCCTATAAAAATAGGGTCACCACAGAGTGTGCAACATTTGTGGAAGCTGTCATGTTCCCCTGACATCCTGACAATGGCTCATCAGGTGGTTGTAGTGTAGGAGGTAGAGCAGCTCATCTACGAATTGGAAGGTTGCTGGTTTGAGCCCTGGATGCTCCAGTCTCCAGTCTGGCTATGTATCCTTGGGCAAGAGACTGAAAAGTTGCTGTCCAATGCATTCATCAGAGTATGAATATGTGTAAATGTCAGCTAGAATGCCCTTAGGTGTAGAAAAAGTGCTTTCAATGGATGAATGAAGCATGTTAAATAAAGCACTTTGGCTGCTTACAGTAGAAGAGTGCTATATAAGAACCAGTCCATTTACTATTTACCAGATGGCTCCATGTGCTAATTACACATCTATTTACAAAATGTTAATTTTAAAGCTTTGACCAACCATGTTGGTCTACTACTTCCATTCATGAAATTTGCAAGGAAAATTGAACTAGTCATGACTCAACTTAAACATTTTACTATTTGTTATGATTAAAAGAAAAACTCCAAAATAGAAATCATCTGGTGAATGGCATGTTAAACAAAATGTATGTCTATTGTAAATCACTGCGCATTAACTGCACACGCAGTAACTTTTCATAGGGAAGGAGTTGATAATCAGTAAGCTCACCTAAGAATAGCAGTTTTTAGTTTCAAAGTAATTCGTGAGAGCTGCCAGGAGACGGTTACATGTCAGAAGGGAGCTGTCAACAGACAATTAGTGGACTTAAAAGTCTAAAGAAAACAAAAGAGCATTATTTAGCGGGTTTAATACACCTTACTGTGCTGAAGCATATATTACAGGGTAAATATCGGGCAGCAGAATCTACTTTGACCTCTCGAGTATGACGAGGACAAATGGTCCCCTAAAGTTTTCTCATAAAAATAGTATCAATGTTTATCCTGACTGACAGCAGATGCTGATTTTTAACTTACTTCATTGCGTCCTCCAGCTTTCTTTAACCCAGATATTGTATCATGAATATCTCCGTCATTGTGACTGAATAAGAAGACGCACACACACTCCTATACATATAAATTATGTCTGTTTTAATATCTTAGTGATTTCAATTTTTTAAAATGTACTGTTCCATTTATTAATGGCTGTATGTATTTATTTGTTCATTCCCTGTGAAGAACCTTTACATGTGATTTTGGCATAAAGAAATAAAACTGCCTTGACTTTAACCTGAATTTTAACTGTTAAAATTTATTTAAACTTTACCAAATAGTCAAGGCACAAAAATTGCCAGATTATATTTGTAAAAAAAAAAGAGAATGCTCTGCTATTTATGAAAGATTCAGCTCTCATTTATAGGATCTACTCAAGTTAACACATTGCCTCTGAAGTCTGCAGCCTCTCCTGTGAGACTGAGAAAGAAAGCAGCTTTACTTCTTGCTTTCTTTGACCAGTTGTTCCACTTCCTTCATGAAGCGCAGGCAGAGCTCATCCTGCCACGGCAGAGCAACACACTGAACCGCCACAGGTAGACCCTCACCACCAGTCACTGCCTGAACACAAAAACACACTCCTGTCACTTAACGCTCAGCAGCTGGACCGCAGTCTTCTGCCTCGAGCTGACTAACAAATTGTGGAACATTTAATAAAGTTCATGTATAACTGAGAGTCAATAAATTACAGAACCACAAGAAAAAAATGTCTCAATCGTCTGATCTTTAGCTCTTGGTTCCATGTAGGATAGATGGGCCTACCCACCACCACACCTGAAATCTTCCTGTGTGTAGTCAGTGTAGTTGAAAGTTGTATTCATTTGTTTAGAAATTTTAAAACTGCATGAAAAACTGGTCTCACAGTAAATGTGTTCAATCCGTCTCCCCACACTGGTATGTGTTACCTCTTTGAGGGACTTGTCAAAACTGTCCTGATAACAGCCCTTATAGTGTTTTAGTTCCTCCTCATCCTTCGCAGTCACTGTGGAAACAGTGACTACACCCGCAGGAAATTTTAAGAGATTGTAGAGCATCGTGCAACTGACAGCAGCTGAAATAACAGAAAATACAAGTAGATTAGTTATGATGAAATATTTTAAGACAGATTCACTTTTCTTTAGCCCTTCAAAATTCTGTTGCTCTTTAATTAACATGTGATTTATTTAGTGTAACAGTGCCTTTATATTATTATTTGTCCAAATGTTCTAATCTACAGGTGACTTTCCTAATTGACTAATGTCTGGAGATATTGTTTTTCTTCACTCTCTGCCTTTTTTAATCATGCGTGTTAGCACTAGAGAAGGGCAGCAATCCTAATTTTTTATGAGATAATTGTTATGTGATCCCAAATCCCAGGAACTATGCTGCCACCTAGGAGCATTTCATACATCCACAAACTTATCCTGAGATTACAATAATGAAAAAAAGAGAGAGATAGATGGACAATAATGCTTTTTTTTAATACTCAGTATACCATACTTGAAACTTTGTCAGCGTGCAATAACCTGCTGGCTGGCCCTATCATGGGGGACAACAGCACATCAATATTGCAGCTCCTCCAATGTGCTATTGTCTCTTGAATATAGTCCTAAAGAAAAAACAGGAAATTTTACTTGATCCTTTATACAACTGCGATTCCAAAACATTTGGGAGACTGTGTACAATGTAAACAAAAACAAAATGCAGTGATTTACAAATTTTGAAATATTTAAACTGAGAAATTTTAATATCTATCCATTCATTTTCTTCCACTTATTCAGGGCCGGGTCACAATGTTAGCAGCCTAAGAAGCAAAGCCCAGACCTCTCTCTCCCCAGCCACCTCCTCTAGTTTATCCGAGGGAACAACGAGGCCTTTCAAGGCTAGCCAAGAGAAATAACCTCTTCTGCATGTCCTGGTTCTACTCTGAGGTCTCCTCCTATGTTGATCTGTGGAACCAGCACTCCAAAACAGGAACTCTAGATAAATAGTCTAGTCTCTGATCCTATGAGTATTACACAGCAGGCAGTGCAAGGCTTGGATGGAACCGATGGCTGAGGGGAACTGCCCAGTCCTTCTTGAGGTTGGAGGCAATGGGAATGGGATAATGGGATAACCTTTTATAATTCAGACATACAAAACAAACAAACAAATATATTCGCATACACATATACATAGATAGCTGAATATATATATGTAGCCATACTGAGTCCATTAATATTTTATGTTTATCAACGAATTGCCCATAGCCTCACGAAACCCTGCTTGTTAATGAAAACCTTTTCCAGTATTTTGGAGAATTGTGAAAGTCTGTACATGTAATTTGTGATTTCCATTTTTGTACAATTGTATCACTTTTGTGATGTTAATGCACCAGTTTGTAGAGAGAATTCGCACATTTATGCTTAAAGCTTTAGAGATGCCATTAATAGTTTATTTAACAATTTTTGTATCACGGCCATTAAAGTCTGTAGAAGTTTGATTTTGTGGTTTCCCAACAATGTCCATGATTTTCTTTTCTTCCACAGCTGATACAAACATTGAAGTTTGTCTGCTCTCGCTGCAAAACTTCTATCAGTCTGGTCCAACACTTACAAAGAATCTATTAAATTCATGAACTACTTCACCAACATCACTAATATTTGTATCCTTATTAATACCCTATTACACAGGGTAATTTAAATGCCTAGACCTATTTTATAATGGTGTTTAATGTTTTCCAAATCCCTGTTAATGTTTTTCTTCATGTCTAATAAATTTGCACAATTTTTGTCAAAATACTATTTAATTTACATTTTGTTATATTTATTTTCAGCTTTTTAATTTCATATGGTATATATGGTATTTTTCTTTTTACAGGCATTTTGTAATCCTATTGTGATCCATGGGCAAACTGCATATTTTTCTTTGTTGCAGTATTGCTTTATTAGTCAATGCTTGTCATATAATAATTTAAATTTTCCTAAGAATGTCTCATAAGCTTTATCAATATCCCTTTCCTTATACACTACCTCCAAATTTCCCCTCAAGTAGGTCACTTTTAAATGCATTCATGGATTCCTCTGTTCTCACCTGTTTTATTTTAATTTATTTTCCTGTTTGTCATTACTATGATTGTTGTCATATACTGGAAAAAATGCACAATGATCACTGATGTCACTAATTAGAAGGCAATTTTGTTTTCTGATTCATTAGTTAATGTTCAGTCTATTAATGTTTTTCTGGACTTATCACATCTGTGTTGAAATCCCCATAAATAAAAAGAACTTTTTGGTTTGATTTTGTATCCACCCACTCCTTAAATGCTGGTTTACCTTAAAACCTTAGATGGTTTTCTATATATGTTGTCCACCAACATAGTCATTTTTTCTACCACCTTGTACATTTTCTGTTCACAATAGGTATCTCATATCCATACCTACTGCATCTTACCTTCATACCTTAAGATTCTGTCTTTACTTTTCACCCACTTTTAACTAGAGCAGAGGTTACTTCATTAACATCACTTCATTGCATTCTCTACTTTTCTATGTTGCACTTTAACATGATTTATCAAACATTCTATCACATATGAATATTAAATCACAATATGAATATACTTCCGTACACGTTTATTCAGTTTATGCTATTTTTCTTCACTAGGATTTATTAATAGTTCAATATATGAATATTAATTTCAACGCGATTTTCATCAACTTATTCACATAGGACTGCTTTTCTTACTTTTTATTTATAACTATGCCAATCACAATATACACAATATAAGTGTTTTGTTTGTTTTTTAAATCACACATGTTAAAATCTGACATTCTCTTGTTTACTTAGTCAATTTGACCAAGACAGGCTCTGGGCTGTGTGCCATGTTTGCATACCCCCTGGGTACAAATAACACCAACAAAGACACACACGCACACACACGCCCTTGTTCCCAAATATTTACTTCTCTGTGACCCTCAGGCTGCAGAATAATCACTCTTCCCTCTGGGTGGTGGGTCTGGTATTCTTGGCCATTGGTCCCTGCTTCTCTCCCAGCTTGGATTGTTTTTGTGATGCAGCGTCTAGTCTTCTTTTTTTATTTTTATTCTTCTTATCATTTTCACTGGGCTCCATAAACTACAGAGTTTGTGACCTTCCGATCTTGCCTAATTTGGCATGTGGGAATGCAGATCTGCTGCTGTCTGCCAGTGGCTCTCTGTCTCGACTTACTGGCTACATGGCCCAGTGTGTCATAGACCTGCCCCAATTTCCACATGAACTCTTCTGCTCTTCTGCTGTTTTGTCCATCAAATGAGGGATTTTCTCCACTGATGCGCAGATATCTTCTCCCACCTGCAGACATTACGCAGGGTGACCCATGCCTCCTGAGTCACTATCTCTTGGGCCCTCAGACGGAGGCCACATGCGGGCCACTGTGATGACGTTATTCTGCTCCAGCACCAGTTTCTGTGGGTCTATACACCAATTTCTTGGCTGGAGCCTCCCTCGATTTGGCTTCTGTGGACTGCTTCAGCCACCTTCTCCTTCAAAAAATGCCATTCTCGCCCTGGATTGGTTCCCTGAAGGCCCTCTTCTATACTAATTTTCACATTTGCATCCCCCACTCTCTTGTCTCCTCTTCCTCTGCGTACATTCACTCAGTGTTGTTGACCTTGAACCTTTCTCTCTCTGACTTTTCACCCACTTTTATCTCTGAGGTATCTATGAGCAGTGTTGGGGAGTAACGGAATACATGTACCGCCGTTATGTATTTAAAATACAAAATATGAGTAACTGTATTCCGTTACAGTTACCGTTTAAAAAGGTGGTATTTAGAATACAGTTACTTTGTTGAAATAAATGGATTACACGGTGGTACTTCCCTGTTTCATATTGTTGCGGGTCAGGACTGTTTGGGTTTTGTTTGACAGCTATGGTTACCATGGTTACAGGGTGACGCTCTCTCTCTGCGTGTTTCCTGGGTGAGAGAGGCCTTTTTGTTGTTTTTGTGCTAAGCTAACAGGCAGAATGCTACAGGTATAGCTCTAAAGAATGTAGCATCATGGGCAGTGTAGTCCGTGCTGCAGGGAGAATGGACTGCCATACACGTTATGTATCTGTGAGCGAGGGAGGGAGAAAAAGGAAAAGTACGAGCTGTCATCGAGCAAAAATGGGAGCTGGAAGCATGTAAATATAATAATAACCACTGCAGCCAAGAAGAGTGCCTGATGAGCCCAGTTGTAAGTAAGCTGTTAAGACTCGACTGTACGCTGTGTTCGTGTTTTCCTCCGAAACAATAAGTTCCGTTGGAGCAGCCTTTCAACGCCTCTCTGTCTCTCACTAGCAAAGTTGACCCAGACAACAAAGTAGAGCTATTTTTCGGCTACGAGCCCGAGGTATTAGTCAGAGGTCCCTTTACTACGGTGTGGAACAGCAATAGTATATTCACATAGTTGTAAACAGCATGATAATATATTAAGTAATCCAAAGTATTCAGAATACGTTACTCTCATTGAGTAACGTAACGGAATACGTTACAGAATACATTTTGGGGCATGTATTCTGTAATGGAATACATTTTAAAAGTAACCTTCCCAACACTGTCTATGAGGCAGAGGTTACTTCATTAAAATCGCTTCATTACATTTTCTTCTTTTCTATATGGATATTAAATCACACATGAAAATACTTCCCTTCATGTTTAACTCACTTGCACCTGTCTGCTACAATGCCTCCTGCACCTTTTCGAATGTTTTTAATTTTTTCATGAAAAACATTACCTTATTTTGTTTTTGATGACAGCAAAAACAGACCTAAAAAAGGTGTAAGGGGGTCAACAAAAGCCAAAAGATATGTGAAAAAAGAGAAATAAAGATGGATGGATGAAACCAATGCAGCTAATTAGCTCAGTATCATGACTCTGATGGAAAAATAAAGTATTTCAGAGAGGCAGAGTTTCTCAGAAGCAAAGAAAACTGCATCTACATATTACAGAACAATTTCAAAATAATATTTGTCAATGTAAAATTGACAAACAAAAAGACTTTTAACTATCTCATTATCTACAGTACATTATCATTAAATGATTCAGAGACTCTGGTGAAATCTCTCTGTGCAAGGGACAAGGCCAAAAGTTTGTGTTTGTGAACTTTGGGCCCTTGGGCAGCAGTGCATTAAAAACAGGGATGATTTTGTCATGGAAATCATTGCTTTGGCTCAGCAACATTTCCAGAGATCACTGTCTGCGAACACAGTTCGCCATGCTATCCACAAATGAATCTTATGTGTTGTCTCTATACGATCACTCATCTGCCTGCTGTCCTGGATGTTTGGCTGCTAATCTTTGTTATATAACTTTTTCTTTCCACACTGCCAAACTCAGTGTCGACAGCGTTGTTCTAGTTCACTCATCTTCTAGCCTGTCCACTCAGAGCTCCATGCAAGCCTCCAGCTTCATCTTCACCACTACCATATTCTACTTCTAATTCCTATCACCTCTAAGATTCTGCTATGATGGGTCAATCGCCAAACCAGTAGCTGAACTCTGTATCTCAGTAAATCATGTTCAATTCTTCCAAATGAGCTGTCGCTATTGCAATACAGCTTAAAGCTCTAAAGCTCATGCAAACAGGAATTCATATTTGAACATAATCCATAAACACCACCACCACCTTCTTTGGGCCAAACCTCTTTAGAATGGACTGACACAAAGTGAAAGACTGTTTTGTGGCCAGACAAATCACAATTTGACATTAGTTTTGAAAAACATGGATGCGGCATCCTTCGGACTAAAGAAAAAGGAAGCATCTGGTTTGTTATTAGTGCTCAGTTCAAAAGCCTGCATGTTTCAGTGCCATGGCATTGGCAGCTTGCATATCTGGAAAGACACTTTTTAATGCTGAAAGTTGTGTACAGGTTTAACCTTCACAGACATATGTACAGGTTTAGGTTTAGAGGAACATAAAACTTCCATTAGAATGATATTTTCTTGCTGAAGATATCTGAGCAAGTCAATGCTAAAGTGTATATTGCAGCTATTACAATAGCATGGCTTTGTAGTAGAAGAATCATTTTTCTGAACATGGTATACATTATTTTTTCAGTTTGAATATTAGATTTGTTTTCTATGTGCTATTGTGGATAAATGTAGGTCGGTAAGATTTGCCAATCATTGCATTCTGTTTTAATTTACATTATACACAGTGTCGCACCTCTTTTGAAATTGTACTGTGATACTCAACCATGCATCATTAGTTGAAAGTTAAAGTTACCTCAACAGCAGCATGTTGCTTCCACAGATCGGAAACAGATCTAAAAAATAAAGCATTATTTTGTGACTTTGCCCATCACATGTATTATATGAAAAAAGAATCACGTACAGATGATGAATTTCAACAATACTTTCTCACCGAACTCCACAAATAGCACTCACGTTGGAAGACAGACGAGGTGACTGCAAAAAACAAGTGAACATTATTGACTGGCCTGCACAAAGCCATGGCTTTAATCCCATTGAAAATCTGTGAGTTTACACATTCTGGCACTTTACAACATAGGCTCTATCAGATAAAAGTTCCAAGATTATGTTCAGTCCTGTGCTTGAATTTACACATGTTTGTCACCAAATGAGAAAACTCACCACAGGTTTTAATAGGAAGGAAAGGATTTTCTTAAACCACTTAGGGAGCGAGTGTATGAAAACCTGCCGCTTCAGAGAAGGGTCCAGAAGTGCCCCTTTCCTAAAATGAAATAAATTATTTACACACACAAAATAACTGTGTTGACACTTAATGACATGTAATGATTTTAGTATTCTAGTTTATCATGCTAGCACCTGCAACTTAGCACTGAAAAAAAATCATACATTTATTAGATGTTTTAAGTTCATGAGAAGTGATTAGATGAATTATTAAAAGGTACAACTCACAGTTTTTGTAGAAGGGTGGTAGCACCATCTGCATATACACCCGTTATTAATAGCTCAGGAACAATTTGGCTGATTTTCAGTGGAGAGTAAGGAACCAACTAAAGGCATAAAAGAGAACATTAAAGATGTATGGCTCATATCAAATACTAGGCAGTGATTATTAGTGTGTGTGTGTGTGTGTGTGTGTGTGTGTGTGTGTGTGTGTGTGTGTGTGTGTGTACATATTTAGACATCTTTGTGAGGACAGAAAATTGGCACGCGACTATACTTGTGGGGACCAACGGTCACTTATGGGGACAATTTGACCCGTCAGTGTATGAGTTACTGACGGGTCAAATTGTCCCCAACAATATCTATGTAACATAAACATGCAGAGAGATTTTATTAGTTCATTACACTCTTTAAGCCAAGCAGAAGAAGTTTTATATAAAAAAAATTACTTTTAACAATTTTAGATAGCTTAACTTTTAAAAGGGTCAGTTTGGACACTGTCTCAGCTGAACTCTGGACACGCACACACATACACATACACTGATACGCACTCACTCATCCCCCCTCCCTTTCCAAACGTCTTCGATGCTTGTTCCCTCCTGGGAACACGGCGGGTCAGGGCCTGTGCTGGAATAATAGCGCAGGGCAGGATGGCTGCTGCGTTTGCTTTGGATTACTCTTCACACACCCCCCCCATGTTGTGCTGTGGACATTTATGTGCTTTTTGTGCAGAGGAGGTTTTTTTTGCTTCCTGTTCTCATGCTGTCCTCCCAGGAGCCCAGCATGAGCAGAGGTCTCTTTTTTTCCTCTTGTACTTTCCCATTGTAGTGTGTATTTCACGCTACCGATCTCCGACCTGTATCCCCATGTGATGTCTGTGTTGTGTGTGTAAGGTCGGGGGCGTGTGTGTGTGTGTGTGTGTGGGGGGGGGTCCCATTTCACAGCAGGGCAACGTGCATGTGGCGAATAAAGCCTTGATTGATTGATTGATTGATTGATTGATTGATTGTCCTGTAACATAACAGGGGGTTCATAACAATTCAGGACAGTATCGATTACATGTGTGTGGTGACGTCTTACTGTGTGCCCTGCTTGCTCTAACAGAGCTTTGACCTCTCTGACACCTCGGACCATGCTTGGAGACGGTTGCAAGTAGCCATCATTTTCCAAATAACCAATCCTAAGAGGTCTGGAGCTTCTGTATATCTGTAGATGAGAACAGAATTATTAGCCCACCAAAGAAAATTTCAGCTTTTTAAAAGTATTCCCAAGTGCTGTTAAGAAGAGCAAGGGATTGTTAACACGGTTTTTTCCAAGCATCTTAATTTTATTTTAGATGGTTACATTATTTTACTTTGGTCTTTGTTTAAACTCACAGATTTTCAATGGGATTACAGCCATGGCTATGTGCAGGCCAGTCAATAACGTTCACTTAACAAGTGGGAGGCACATATGCAAACTGCTGTAATTTCTACACCGTTCACCTGATTTGGATCTAAATACCCTCAAATAAAAGCTGACAGTCTGCAGTTAAAGCACATCTTGTTCGTTTCATTTGAAATCCATTGTGGTGGTGTATAGAGCCCAAAATGTTAGAATTGTGTCGATGTCCCAATATTTATGGACCTGACTGTATGCAGAGTCATAGCGAATGTTTTCTTTGAGATTACAATTCCAGGCTTGGTTAAGACATTCACTAGTGTCTTGGCTAAGGTCTTTAGACATATTTCTCACTAGTTTTCTTCCCAGAATCAATTAAATCTTTCAATTTTCACCTCTGCCAGGCTTGTTCTGTACTCTGTGGCTCTCTTTGAATTTCTTGATACTTCTGACTCCACATTGTGACACTTGGAAATGCTGTGATAACTTTGTATAACCATCTCATCCTTTGCAAGGATTAACAATTCTTTTTCTCAAGTTTAAAACTTTATTTATGTATTTATTTGCTTTTTTTTTTACATGATGCTTTCTCAACAGCTCAAACCCTTCCTGAGGTTTTTGTACTGTAAATTGGAAAATAGCCCTCAGTTTTAACTTGACTTGAAGAGCTTTGAACATTACAAATGCAATGACTTTTAAAAAGGTCAGCTTTTCCGGGGGTTATTATATTATTGGCCCAGGTTAATTCTGTTGTATTTCTGCTACCGTTCAAAGATTGTGTGTAAACAGAAATAGTGTATGTGTTCAAAAGAAAACCGGTATATTTAGAAAATGTTGAAAATCCTTTGCTCTCATAAAAAAAAAGCACTTGGAAATGTTATAGGAAGACTATTAACTTTGTCCTTTAGAACTTCGTCTTTTAGCATAGAGAGATGTGTTAAGAAAATTAACTTGATTAATTTCTAGTTTCTAACATCTATGAATGACCTGAAAATATATAGAAAAGATGATCATCAACAGAGGACATGAATCCCACAGTACAGGACACACCTCCATGTTAAAAGGTAATGGTGGAACAGTGGGGTCCAAAGAAAACATGTGGTCACAAAGAAGCGCCTGCATGCACAGAGCCAGGCTGTCCACATCTCTTGCCATGGGTCCAGGAGATGACGACACTAGTTTAGTAGCAAGCATAAAGCAAATGTTTTGAACAAAATGTTCCAGAAAATTTATTAGACACTGGTTATATATAATCTGCATTTACTTCATGTGCTAGTTTCTTACCTGACTTTTGTCCTCGACAAATTGAACGAAAACCCTGTAAACTGTTCATTATCCAAAGGTGTTAACAAATAAAGAAACCTTAACTCATCAATTTACAATCATTTTCTATGACTAAAAAGGATCTACCTCAGTCGGTGAGCAGTTGGCTTGAAACCACAGATTCCACAGAATGAAGACGGAAGACGGATACTGCCACCTAGATCAGTGCCTATACCAAGCAGGGAGCCCCCTCCCCCAATGAGAGCCGCCTCCCCACCAGATGAACCACCAGGAGTCTTCTGGGGGTTATGAGGGTTCACAGTCTGCCCGTAGATAGGATTACTGCAGTCATAGCTAAAGGTGGACGCAGACAAACAAAGACAGGTTATGAGTCTTTACATAAAATACACACATGGAAGATGCAAATGGTACATGTATTGGTTCTTATATAGTGTGTTTCTACTCTATCAGGGGACTTAAAGCACTCTCCTCATTCACCCATGAGTACACAGAGTTTTTAACTGTGTTATAATTTGTTTTAAATTTGAATTCTTGATTAAAAATGTACCTCATGAGGGCTTGGGCCAAGTTGGTTCTCACAAAGGGAATAGCTCCTTGTTTCTTCAGGACTTGAACAAGCACACTGTCCTTTTCAGCGGGCTGGTCCAGGTTAATGACCACACCACAAGAACAGTAATGATCCTTGTGAAGTAAATTAAAGAACACAAGAGTGCATCAAAGACTACACAAATGCCATACCTTAATATTTTGAAAAACTGTAAGTGAAATTCAGAGATCATAAATAACATTATTATTAAGACCTTAATTTATACAGTATTCTCACTGAGATTGAGATCTCTTTCTAAAGAGGGACCTGCTTACAAAAAATGCCAAGAAATTGAGAAAGATTAAACAACACAGTAAACGTGATCACAAATTAACAAAGACATGTGTCTAAAACCTTTTTAAATTATCAAATGAAATCAAAGATTGTAACATCATAGTTTTTGTGTAGTTCATTTAATTCATAGGCAGCAAACCATTTAAAACCAGCTTTTCCAAGTTCTGTGGAAATAAGAAGTAGAGTCAGTATTTATGTGTTGCTCATGATTTATAAAATTAACTGTTTTAATTCTAATACTTGGTAAAATGGTAAATGGCGCTTTACTTAGTCCCTAAGAACCCCGGAGTGCTTTACACTACATTCAGTCATCCACACACTGGTGATGGCAGCTACATTGTAGCCACAGCTGCCCTGGGGCGCACTGACAGATGCGAGGCTGCCGGACACTGGCGCCACCGGGCCCTCTGACCACCACCAGTAGGCAAATATGGGTTAGTATCTTGCCCAAGGATATTGTGAAACTGCTTGCTCACTGGCTAAGTCCAGTTTCACATTTAGACCCACTCCTCCATGTCAGGTTTAGCTTTTTGCAACCAACTTGGCAATGGTGGAAAAGTTCATCTTGAGGTTGGACTCCAGAAAGCAATGGTTGGTGTCCTAGCTGCATTCGTCCATTATTATACTGCCTATAGCGTAACTGCCATTTGTTTGCACTACAAATACATTAATTTATTAAATTATTCTTACCTTAAATGTAATATTTTCTTTGATGCTAACTGGAACTCCGTACAAGAGACCATCCTTGTTGGAGCCAACAGTTGTCAGCTGGTCCAAACTCTCCAGCAAAATTTCAGTGCAGCAGTTCAGCTTTTGGTTTACAGCCAGAGTCTGTTGGAAAGGAAACAAGCACAGACAGACTGAGATTAACTTATTTGCTTTAAAGGGATACTGATCTGTGTAAGCGCTCTGTAAAATATTAAACTCTCACTGGAAAATAAAATAGATTACTTAGTGTTTATGCTAGCTAAAATAAACTGGTGTATATATTGTATTTCAGTCAACCTTCAGATAGAAAGATCTGTGTTATGTTAGGCAGTGAACTCTTGTGTCATGCTGGATAATGAACCTTTTCCATGTAAGAGTAAAGCACATTGTCAGGGTTCAGTGAGCCGTCCTTCAGCTGCTGTGTCAGCTCAGACAGGGAGAGCTTCAGGATCAAAGCAGAGTCAGTCGTGGGATGCTAGAAGACACAGACCCACACAGAATCATTATGTTATAAAAATTTATAAAGCTGTAAGAAAGAAAGAAAGAAAACCATATCAGTGTATAGATTCAGGACTCCTACTTCCTGTACTTCTGCACAATTGTAAAGTGTAGAAGTAAATTTAAATCTAATTTGATATACAAAGAGGTGTTTACAAAGGTTATAAAGCTAGTTATGTAGCTATTTGGTGGTTACGTGTTTTGATATTTACATGTTTACACGTTTGAATGTTTAGACATGCATGTTCAAACCAGTAATATGTGTTATATCTACCTAGTTGTTTTCCCTGTTCTGATCTGAGTTCAAGATTTCCTGGCTTCTGAGAGGCCAGTGAAGTATTCATGAGGGCGGTACACAGAAAGTGTGAGTTGTTGCGGTGTGCGGAGAGTAAAGAGGCTGCTAAAAAGTTATCCGTCTCCATCTTGCTGTTCCTAATTATTCAGAGAGATTCCAAACCATCTAGTGAGCCCTCGCGTTACACAATCACCAGATTTCTACGGTGGCCCCTAGAGACAAAGCACGCACAAAATCCAAAACACTTACAAAAGTTTTGGATTTTGCAAGTGTTTTGGAGTTTGTGCGTGCTTTGTCTCTAGGGGCCACCACAGATCCAACAGAGCAACTTTAGGGTGAGGTGGAACAGGAGACGTGCAGCTGACAAACCGCGTGTGTGAAGTTATGTGTCAACTTGGGCCAACAAAACAAATCCAGAAGAGCAGCATAATATTAATGTGTTTCTAAGTTTTTGTATGCATGTTGACAACAAAAAGTGTCAGTAATTTGGAAATTAATAACTAAACCTCCGCCAGGCTTAAACTAAAAGCACATCATTTGTTTTGATTTCTATCTAAAGAAAAAGTTAAACATTTCAGTGTTTAAAGCTCTGAACTCTCACCGACTGTTTGTACCGGAGCACCGCCTGCTCTGCGCGCTGCAAGCTCTTATCTCTCCGGTTTCTGGCTCTCTGTATCTTTTCCTCTGCCTGTCGGAGGCTGTTGATCTTTTTCACCCGCACAACCAGGTATCCCACAATGCAGGCAACACCAGTGAGCAGAGCCGCTGTCCACTTGTCCATCTTCACTCTCTTAATAAACAGTTCAGTGTTCTGCGTGGCTTTCGTCTTTGCCCTGTGGCTGCAAAATGCAAAAATCCAAGCGGACCTAACACACAGCTTTTTAAACACGACAGGCTATCTTGTTTTAGCTGTGGGCGTGTTGTGCATGTACCGTGCCTTAATTTAGGGGTGGACAGTTCATTTACCCGACGCACCGCCAATTGAAGCACCGCTGCGCACTGTACCATACACGCACCATTCTAGCCCATTCGTTCATTTTCTTTGCCGACACTGTAATACCCAATCAAATCTCTTAATGACACTTGGGCCTCTCCTACCTTCGCTGTGACTTATTGAAGAGTTTAGTGTGAAAACTTTCAGCTGAAAGGCTAAGACAGAAAAAGAAAATGAAAGTAAAAATGAATTCAGCGCAATGTGTGACATTAAAAGACATATTAGCTGTGGCACCAGCCAATGCCTCACAGGCGTGTATATATACACGTGTGTGTGTGTTTGTTTACATGTGTACATAACATGATACCTATCAGTAGAGAAGTGCCACAGTCAAATACTAAAAAGGTAAAAGGTAAAAAAAGAGAGTCATTTATTGCCTTTATAACATATTTTCATTCATAATACTTTGTTGAAACATATTCTGTGGGGTAAATATCATAGTATGTTAATTATTTAAAAAAATGAACACCAGCTACCTTGACCTCAAAAACACATTTTCAGAAGATTGGTATTATTATCTTGCTTCTCATTAAACAGTGACAGCTCATTGCCACTGATTAACTAAAATACACATGTACAAACACACACACAGGGCCGTGCAGAGAGGTTTAAAGGGGCGGGTGCCCAAAGTTAAAA
>NW_024582829.1:443784-452688 GCF_018398535.1 Haplochromis burtoni
CCCGGGCTTAAGCCCAGTAAGCCACCCCCACGCTCCGCCCCTGGTTGTAAAGGTCCAGTTTTGTTTATTGATCTAAGCCTGAGCAGCTACGCGTAGTTTCCAGTAGAGGGCTCTGTCGCTTAGTTAGCAGCAAGTTGCACTTCCAGCTTGTATTTGATTGCTTAGTTGATATTTTATTGTATTTTCTGCTTTGTTTGAGTTCATATTTGTAATAAGCGTCTAAGAAAATGTACTTTGTGTTTTTGTTTAGTTTTCACGGTGCATTGGTGCACCTCAGCACTGTTAGATTCTGAATGAATCTCAATGTAAAAATTAATGCACCCATCGAGGCTCTCTCTATTTCTTCCTTGGTCCGGGGGACTGCTACAGTGAAAACTCGGTCGCTGAGTGAAGACTACTTGCTAGCTGCCATGCCAGATGAGTGCAGCCCGTGCCTGTCGAGCTGGGTCCGTGTGTCAGCTGTGAGAGATTTCTACACCAGTCGACATCATCATTGCTTCATCGCCTACCTCCACTTTGAACTCTGATGGTCACTTTACAAAGGTGCAGGTGTTATGCCCATTAAGGACTTTGCTGATAACAAAGTTAAAATGTCTGCACACTAATTCAGAGTAACTTGCCTTAAATATTTTGTGGTTTACAGCCTTAAAGGTATACTGTATTGCACTAAGTAATTACAATCTTTAAATTGTATTGGTTTATTCTCCTTGAAAGTAACGTTATGGTATATCAACAGGATTTACAGTTACATTTTGTCTAATATGTGGGTGCTAATCTGTTTATTTATGTGATGTAAACGTCTGATGTGAGCATTGTTTCCAAAAAGTTAAAGTAAGTCCAGACGTTATCACATAGAGCAACATACACATTACAGTAACAAAATGTTGAACCCTGCTGAAGAAGCCGACGACTCAGAGCAACAAAGAGTGAGAACCAACAATCGGGAAAGGCATTTAACTGAAAAAGGTAAAGAAATGCAGGAATATGAGGCAAAGAAAAATGAGAAGGCATTTAACAAGGTTTATGACACTTGGAAGAAGGCAGCTAAAGAAATCAGAACAAAGCTGAAAACTTTCTGCTCACCTAAAGAACTAAATAACATCAGTCATGACATAAGAGACAAGCACGCTGTAGTACAACAGCCAATCCATGACGCCAGACATTGTTAAGCGAATGGATGCTTGTGCAGTGCTTACAACTGACATTTGGGAAGTTATTGCTAAACAACAGGAAAATATCAATCAGCTCTTTAATGATCGACTTTAAAAGGAAAGAGTACCGACATTTAGACCTCACAATACTACTCCAGAACAAGAAGAACTTAGCTTAGTTCAAGCCCTTGCCAGCGCTCTTACCCTAAACAGGCTTCCTGTACATGAGCCCACCATCTTTAGTGGCGACCCCCTAACGTTTATGGATTGGAAGGTATCCTTTATGGCACTAATTGGTGACAAACCTCTACCTGTGTGTGAGAAAATGTTGTATCTAAAGAGCTATCTTGCAGGTGAAGCACGAAAGGCAGTAGAGGGATATTTCTTCCCCAACAGTGAGCAGGCATACGCAGGCATTTGGAGCGTTCTAGAGGAAAGGTATGGCAGCCTATTCGTTATCCAAAGAGCCTTTAGGGCTAAACTCACAAAATGGCCTAAAATAGCTGCCAATGATCCTATAGCACTGAGGGAGTTTGCAGATTTTCTCCAAAGCTGTGCAGAGGCTATCCCCCAAGTCAAAGGCCTAGATATCCTTATTGATTGTGAGAAAAATCACAAGCTTCTAAGAAAACTGCCTAAGTGGATAGTACAGAGATGGAGCCACATTGTAGTGGAGGAGCTAGACAAAAGCCAAGACTACCCCAACTTCGCTCGCTTTACAAAGTTCATACAAAACGAAGCTAAAGTAGTTTGCAATCCTGTTGCCTCACCATTCTTAATGAACGAAAGGGCATCAGAAGAGCGGCACGTTAAAAGAGCGAAGGCACTCAGTACTACCATTCAACCAAAGTCTCCACCGATCCCAGTATCCACTTCTAGACCTAAACCCCCATGTTAGTTTTGCAAAGAAGAATCGCATGGCATAGCTAAGTGTCCTGCTTTTGCAGCGAAAACTAGTGATGACAAGAAAGTTTTCATTCAGGAAAATCCTCTCTGCTTTGGATGTTTGAGAAGGGGTCATGTAACCAAAGAATGCAGAGGACGTCACTCCTGTAGTAAGTGTGGTCGGCGTCACCCCACCTGTCTACACACAGAAAGAGTGAATGAACCTAAAGAAAAGAAAACTGAGGATTCTAAATCCCCAGATGAAGGTGCAAACAAGGAAGTGCATAATGTTATGACTCATGTACTAACAAGGCAAAACATCTTCCACATCCAGCATAGTACCAGTATTTGTGTCAGTTGCATCTGAGCCTGAGAAAGAAATACTTACATATGCCCTGCTTGACACCCAGAGTGACTCATCCTTTATTTTAGAGGATTTGGCCTCAGAACTAAATATAGATGCCCAACCAGTGCAGTTAAAGCTTAGCACCATGACTTCTGTCGACACAGTTGTTGCAAGTAAACTTGCCAACAACTTACAGGTGCGTGGGTTTGACTCTGAGACTCCTGTCCGAATAGAACAAGCCTACTCTCGTGACTTTAACCCAGTTGACAAGTCTCATATCCCTACCAAGGAAACTACACTTCAGTGGCCACACCTTGAAAGCTTAGCTAACAAGTTACAGCCATTGCAGAACTGTGAAGTAGGTCTATTGATTGGTTATGACTGCCAATCTGCGCTAGCCCCCCTAGAGATTGTCACAGGCAAAATAAACAAACCTTTCGCACAAAGAACCCTACTAGGATGGAGTATTAAGAAGAAGAAAGAAAGAAGAAAGTGTACTTTATTGGTTATTGGTTCTGGTAATCCCCACCTAGACAGAGAAGGTAACCAGAGTTATGTGCACAGGATCACAGTCAAAGAAATGCCCATACCATCAGCTACAGATGTACTCAAAGTCCTAGAGACTGACTTTAATGAGAGAAACTATGAGGATAAGTATGTATATCAGGATAATGTTCGCTTCATACAAATCCTCAGTGATACAATAAAACAAAGACCAGATGGGCACTATGAGATGCTGCTTCCTTTCAAGGGCAATGATCCACCAGCTCTTACCAACAAAAGGCTAGCCACAGTCCAACTGCAACACCTGACGAAAAGGCTAAAGGCTGATAAACAGTATAATGAACATTACTGTTCCTTTATGAGAGACATTATCAGCAGTGGTGATGCAGAATTAGCCCTTCCTTTGTCTGATGGCGAGACTGCATAGTACATCCCACACCATGGGGTATATCACCCGAAAAAACCAGCCAAGCTAAGAGTCGTCTTTGACTGTTCAGCAAAATTTCTCGGTGTCTCATTAAACGACACTCTTCTCACAGGTCCAGATATGATCAACTCATTGGTGGGGGTACTCTGTCGTTTCAGAAAGGAAAATGTAGCCATAATCTGTGATATCGAGAGAATGTTCCATCAGTTCTCTGTTTGTCCAGATAGGGATGGGCGATATAAACGATATAAATTTGGCCAACGATAGAGATTTTGATTGTACCGCTCTATCGCGATAGCAAATGTTGGTGATGTCATCAAGCTGCGCCTGTTTTGGTCGAAAGCATTGACTGTAGAAAACATGGACGACGCGACAGCACCCCAAAAATGAAGCCAAAACGTCTCTATCTCCCCCTGGTGTCTGGCTGCAGTATAGGTCATAAACCTCACCTCCTCCATGTTAGCAGATGGGACTGGGGTCAGACTAAAATTAATTTATTCTCCTCAGATAATTTTTTTCCAAAGATTCTTTCTTTTGTTTTCAATAGTTCTCATCACGTTGACTGATGTCCAAGAGGTCTCCTTTCCCATAAGTTTGATTCTAATTCCTAACACGGTGATGTTAAATTGGGGTGAAATGTCATCGTAGCAGCTTTGACTGGCAGCTGCGGTCACGGTGAAACTTGCGTATCTCTGTTCGGGAATAACAGATAGAGCGTAGGCTCTGAGAGGAGGGCCAGCGTTTATGCTATGAAAACACAACTGAGTGTTTTAACCTGACAGCCTGAGGTGTTCTTCAGTAAACGGGACTACCCGACTGAAGGACCCGAGGCCCCGCTGCAATTTTTCGGTAAGTTAAATGTGTTTGTAAGCTACTCCGTAATTACCGTCCTTAGCTAGCTCCTGAGACCTAGCTAGCTAAAATGAGCACTCGGCTGTCAGGGTTCGTTTAGCTAACCCATGCAGGTGAATGAATTTACCCTGACTAAAGAAATCAAGAGAAACGCTCCGGGCTGCTCAGTCACTAATTACTGTTACTGTACTTTTATTACAAGTATTATACTTTATAAACAACGCCTCTCGCCCTATGACAGCTGGGATAGGCTCCAGCACCCCCCGCGACCCTGAAAAGGATAAGCGGAAGCGAATGGATGGATGGATGGATGGTTCTGTTGCCTTTGTGATTACAGGAGCTGCCCTCAGATTCAGACCTCAGCACCACCCAGTGACAGCAGACAGATCATCCAACATATTCATATGTTAACTGCAAAATGAACTGATGAAAATAGTACAAAGGTTAATGAAAGATGCAGCTGTTTTATTGATAAAGCAGAGATCATGTCAACATGTTGGTTGTCTGGTCCAAAGCTTCTGTGGGAACATGACATTTCATATGCACCCAGCCCCTCAGCTGTGTTGTTAGTAGGGGATCCAGACGTCAAAGCACTCAAAGCTCTCACAACTCAAACAAGTGAACAAGACAATATCCTCAGCCATTTGTCAAGGCTTTCAAGCTGGTCAATGCTCCTTAAAGTGGTTGCAAGGATAAAAAAGACTGAGATCCAGCAAAGCTTAGTATGGCAATTTTGTAACAGTAGACGAACGGAAAACAGCTGCCGACACAATAATAAAATAATAAAAAAAGCTTCTTCAGCAGCAGGCCTTTTCTCGAGAGATGGAAGTGTTGAAGGTGGGAAATAACCTTCTGAGTTCAAGTCCCCTCTTTAGAGTAGATCCAGTACTAGATCAAGGACTTCTCCGTATTGGAGGAAGACTTAAGAAGTCAACACTCGGTCAGGGACTTAAACACCCCATCATCCTCCCAAAAGACCATCACATTACAAAGTTGATCACTGCTCTTTTTCATGCACAGATTTGTCATCAAGGTAGAAGCCAAACTCTCATGGAAATCAGATCAAACTGATTTTGGGTGATTGGTGGGAGCAAGGAAGTTGCAAAACTTATAAGCAAATGTGTTCAATGTGGAAAACTAAGATGTTCACCAGAAGAACAACGCATGTCTGAACTTCCAAAGGAACGAGTTGAAATCTCAGATCCTTTCATGCATTGTGGAATGGACTGTTTCGGACCATTTGTCACAAAACAAGGTCGCAAAGAGCATAAAAGATACAGACTCCTCTTTACATGTCTTTCCTCACGTGCGGTCCACATTGAGATGCTTGAGGATCTTTCTACTGACTCTTTCATCAACGCTCTGAGATGTTTCATCAGCTTAAGAGGAGCTGTTTGTAAGTTGTACAGTGACCAGGGTACAAACTTTATTGGAGCCAAAAATGAGCTCAAAGAGTCTCTTAAACAATATGACACAGATGCCTTAGAACAGGGGTGTCAAACTCAAATACACAGTGGGCCAAAATTCAAAACTGGAACAAAGTCGCGGGCTAACATTAATATTTATTGAAAAAAAAAAATCTTCCTCCAGATATAAGAATGAATCTTTTCTTATGGACTCAAACAAGTTTTGCTGAAAAACTGAATATGGAACAAGCAAAGCTTAATACTAAACAATATATATATTAGCTGTATAATACCAGTAGGCCAGCTCTAATAGTAATTTGGTATGGCTTCGCGGGCCAGAGTTTGACACCTATGCCTTAGAAGCATTCCTTGCCAATAAACAGTGTGAGTTTGTCTTCAGTGCCCCATCTGCTAGCCACGCCGGAGGTGTGTGGGAACGACAGATTCGAACCATCCACAATGTTTTTTTTTTTTTTTTTTTTTTTTTTTTGCCTGTCCCGTTTGGCTCTTTTGCCATCAGAATTGTTGTCTAAAGGCAAAGAAAGATGCCCAACGGATTTACTTTACCAAATTGACCATCCCAGCCTTGCCATAATGGTCCATTTGATTCACCTTTTATTGTTTATTTTATTTTCACTTACTGAATACGGGACAGACTTGACTGGGGGAAAGAAGGGGAGAAAGAAAGAGGGAAAGAGAAACAGCTGAGAAGAGGGACGGGGGAGAAGGGCAAAAAACAAAAACCAACAGAACGGGCAGAGAAAAAAAATGCATATATCAATCACCTGGATCACCTGCTGAGAAAGAAAAAAGAAAACAAGCAGAAGAGAACAAGAGTAATAGAATAAACAACATCACAATGATATATGGGAATATGACAGTAAATACTAAATATTAAACATTATTGTGCAGCACATAAGATCAACAGAACACAGTGTGCTTTGAGGTAGGAGCCAAAAAGGGTGTAGTTTGTGGGTGTGATCACCCGTGTGTACACCTGTGAGCATGGACGCGCTTGTTTTTTGTTTTTTTAAAAGGTTCCTTCATGTAATAATCTGCTAGAGGGTGTGGGGGGGCCACAGCCCCGTCCTCCAGGGCATGAAGCAGGTATGGAGGAGATCAAAACTCCAGACATCCAGAGACCCTCATGTATGGTTAAGATGTCCTTTTATACTTCTATATTTTTTGTATTGCAGGGATAAAGGAAAGTGGAATCAGCCATTCCACAACTTGTTGTTGCCAAAAGATGTAAATAGTTCAGGGCCTGTGTGTGTATATGAACAACACAGTTTCATACAGGAGAAACCTTCTTGGCTCTGGGTGCGTTAACAGCGTTCTCTGCAATAAGAAAGAGAGACTTTACTGTGTCGGTTAAAGCTGATATCAGCATGACAATAAAACATCCCTGATAACAACTGAGGTAAGGTGTTTTCTCACACGGGGCACTCTGTCAAGTGAGATCTCTCACTGTAAGCCAATGACTGTTGCCACGTGGAAAGACTATCAGGAGAACAAATCAGGGAGTGCCAAGTCTTAACCACGGCTCTTTTCCTGTGTCATTCTTTCAACCAATCAGACAGATGCACATTCTTATGTAAATCTTTCTATAACTGCTAAGATAGTTTACTCTCTTTTGGAAGTTGACTGCTTGCAGACTGTAGTTTTCTGAACAGAAGAGATCCATGTATGTGCTGATTTTTGATCATCCAATGCTTTAATAAATACACCAAAAGATGAAGCGTTTTGACTGCAGGTTCCTAAAAGTGGATAAATGATCATGATAACAATGGTGATAGCAAGACAATATAAAAGACTTTAAAATATAAGAACAAAAAACATAAATGCATAATTTTGCCAGTTAACTTTTATTTAACCTTTAGCAAACAGCCAAAAAAACAGAAAGTGCCCAGATTAAGCTTGTAGTGCAGAGAATATTCCATTTATGACACCATTAGCTCATTATTACAGGAAATACTCAAGTTAACATGTTCCCTCTCAAGTCTGCAGCCTCTCCTGTGAGACTGAGAAAGAAAGCAGCTTTACTTCTTGCTTTCTTTGACCAGTTGTTCCACTTCCTTCATGAAGCGCAGGCAGAGCTCATCCTGCCACGGCAGAGCAACACACTGAACCGCCACAGGTAGACCCTCGCCACCAGTCACTGCCTGAACACAAAAACACACTCCTGTCACTTAATGCTCAGCAGCTGAACGCACCACAGTCTCCTTCATCCACCTACTGTAATAAAAAGAAACTCTATAAATATTGGAGCCGCAATAGACTGATCTGGTTCAGTTCTTGGTTCTGTGTAAAGTCATGTTAAGTACATAGAATTGAAGTGAATGTCCAGAGTAATACATCACATTTTTAAATAACATTCCACAGAAAAAAATTGCATTTCTTAATTTAGCTATTACAAGATAAAACTGATACTAAGGGAAAAATTAGATTCAAGCAAGTAATGTTTATTATTACTTCAACATGCACAGATGAGTAATAGGGAACATCAAACGATGAGCTCTACATAGCCTGAGACAGATGTGCTACAGCAGCTGAAACCACATTAAAGTACACTGACGCACATTCACAAGTATACAAAAAAAAAAAATGTATCTGTATTTTAGACTTTACATCGGGGTCTCCTGACTTGTTGTTGCTGCATGAAAAGCTAGCCTGACACTGAGTCTATGACACCAGATTTACTAAACAGGGCAAAAGAGCACAATCCCCAAATAGTGCGGATAGGCGTTTAGCTAGGGGAAAAAAAAGGTTTTGCAGAGTTCACGTGAAAGTTATGTACAGGTCCGTCTCAAAAAATTTGCATATTGTGATATTCATATATGTCATATTTGATCCGACCAATAACAAAAAAGTGTTTTTAATACAAAAAAGTCAACCTTCAAATAATTATGTTCAGTTATGCACTCAATACTTGGTCGAGATTCCTTTTGCATAGATGACTGCTTCAATGCGGCGTGGCATGAGGCAATCAGCCTGTGACACTGTTGAGGTGTTATGGAGGCCCAGGATGCTTCGATAGCGGCCTTAAGCTCATCCAGAGTGTTGGCTCTTGCGTCTCTCAACTTTCTCTTCACAATATCCCACAGATTCTCTATGGGGTTCAGGTCAGGAGAGAGAGTTGGCAGGCCAATTGAGCACAGTGATACCATAGTCAGTAAACCATTTACCAGTGGTTTTGGCACTGTGAGCAGGTGCCAGGTTGTGCTGAAAAATGAAAAAACTTCAGGCATTTCCCTTGCCCCAGTCTTCCTCCAGACTCTGGCACCTTGCTTTCCGAATGACATGCAAAAGTTGCTTTCATCCAAAAAAAAAAAA
>NW_024582830.1:0-1391 GCF_018398535.1 Haplochromis burtoni
CATATTGGCTCTTTCAGATTTAAAGATCTCCCTTCCTCCACTTCTTGAGCTGATTGACAGCTTTGGCCACCTATCAGGGTTCACCATAAATTGGAAGAAGTCTGTTCTTATGCCGCTGTCGTCTGGTCTGGGCCCTGATTTCCTGTCTAGTTTGCCCTTTAAGGTCTCCCAGGATTACTTTTCATACCTGGGTATTAACATCCCTAGGAACTCAAAACTCCTCTTCAGGCTTAATTATTCGGTTCTAACTGATGAGCTCAAGTGTATGATAGATAGGTGGAAACTTCTCCCACTTTCAATGATTGGCCGTATCAATATAATCAAAATGGTTGTGCTCCCTAAATTCATGCACCTATTCCAGAACGTTCCTATTTTTCTCAGGTCTTCCTTTTTCAAAGCATTGGATGCCATTATCATGCCTTTTGTTTGGGCCTACAAGCCCCCCCGCATCTCGAAGTCTCACTTGCAAAAGCCCTCGGACGAGGGTGGTCTGGGCCTTCCAGTTTTCAGACATTATTACTGGGCCTGTAATGCCAGAGCCTTGGTCTTCTGGAATCTGCCTATAGTTGGTGATGCTGTGGGATGCAGGTCCAGCCCTAAATGGCTCGAATTGGAGCTTAGCACTGCTATCGAGCACACTGGAGCATCCTTGCCAGCTATCTTATTTTCAAAATCGGTTATTAACAGTGCATGTGATGACTTTATTCTTTGCAACTCCATAAAAATATTGAATCAAATTAAGAGAATCTTGAACCTCCCGGTAGTGTCAACTTTTGCCCCGATCTGCCACAATCCTAGCTTTACGCCTAGTACAATGGATGCTGCTTTCAAACAATGGCCTGTCAAAGGGTTAATTGCTATAAAGGATCTTTATATTGACAATCATTTTGCCTCTTTTGCTCAGCTTCAGACAAAGTACAATCTCCCTACAAGTCATTTTTTTTGGTACTTACAAATTAGGAATTATGTCAAGCAAGCATTCTCAAATTTAGATACCATCCCCATACAGCATGTCTTTTACAATATGATGAACGAACCTCCCACCTCAAAACACTTAATTTCTCGGCTTGTCAACCTTTTTTCTTCGGCAGCCCCCTCTTGCCATATTAAAGAGCCTTGGACAAGGGACACTGGTTTGGTTATCTCTGACGATCTATGGGCTGAAGTGTTAAGTCGGATAAAACTATGCTCGGTTAACGCCCGGCTTCAGTTAATTCAATTTAAGGTTGTCCATAGACTGCACTATTCCAAAACCAAATTGAACAAGATTTTTCCTAACGTTTCCCCCAAATGTGATAAATGTAAACTTGTGGACGGTACTCTTGGCCATCTTTTTTGGTCCTGTTCTATGCTTACAGCCTTTTGGACTAGTATTTTTAGTTTCTATAGCA
>NW_024582830.1:1992-6477 GCF_018398535.1 Haplochromis burtoni
AAAAAAAAAAAAAAAAAAAGGAAATCAATCATGCATTATTGTAGATGTTGAAGACATAGAGCTAACTGTTGGGTTTCAGCCATCATAGCAGCAGAGCTTCAGGGGCAAACATCATAACCACTGCCATGATGCTGGTTTGTGAAGTCTTGCTTCAAAGACAGTTCATCTAGTCATCAACCTCTTGGTCTTTCAAAGTGACCATATTTGGGCACACATGGACGTCTAGAATTTAGGTACTGTTCAATTACACCCACAGAAAAATGTATAATTTGTCAGATATTTGCATTAAAAACAAACTGGGTCAAGAAATCCACACAAATTAGTGGCAGTAAAGCCTAGCAGGGAGCTCACAGTCAAAATAGCCATACTTCTAATATGGCAAAGTGTAATCAAATTTAAACAGGTGGTTAGCAATTAGCAGCTAATGCTCACTGAAATCTGTAGTGTGTGGAAAGCATGATCCCCTGACACACCTTGTGTTTGTTATATGAACAGGAAAAACTGCACATAAAAATATCCTGCATGCACACCTGTGAGCATTTACTCATTGGAGCGGCTGAAACAATCTTCAATCAAGACGATGAAATACTCACTGTTTTCTTGTCCATCTTGTGTGCTCGTTGTGGAGAGTGACAGCAGTAACAACCATGCAATCATGATAATCCTCCCGTGTTTATTACTTTGTAGAAAAAAAACTTCAAGGATTGAGTCAAATGGTTGCCATAGCTCTGGTGATAAACATTTACAAATGGTTGTAAAGCAGGTTCCTGAGGCTTCCTTTATAGAAACAAAAAACTTTCACACACAAAACACTTTTGTGAGTTTTATTGTAAGACTCTGAAGAGAAAAGTCACCATGTCAGTGTCAGATAACTCCCTGGAGTTGCTCTCCCTTCTCATGTAAGCTTTGGGAAATCATTTCAGTTCATGATTGTGAAATCCATGTGAGCTCCAGTACAGGAAACAGAGCAGTCGCGTTCTCGTAACTGTGACTCACAGCAGCGAGGCCAGACATTCCTCACTTGCTCTAAGATTGTTTTCAGACTTGAAACCTTTTAGAAAAACACTAGTCAGAGAGAGAGAATCGGTCATCAGACTAAGGAAAACACTTGTTATCAGTGGTTCAGAACAGAAGCAGGGAGGGGTTTTTTTCCAGGTAAACAAAAACAACACGCCCAGATTAAATCTCTTAAACAGAGGCTTCTCAGATCTTGGTTAAGGATGAGATTTCTGTCAGTTCACCTATCAGTCAGTATGCTGCAGTTTTTCCAGTAATGAAAGGGAGGAACAGGAAGAAAGGAATACAAGGAAAATTGAAGATAAGGAAGCTCAATAAGTGCTACATTAAACAATACTTCTTATTAAGAGGCTGTTACAAGCTTTTATGTACTCCTTTTGTTTGGCTTTCCTCCAACTCATCCCCTGACAGCAGTAAAACTGACTCCCCTCCCCCAATTCTGAGTAAAATCCTTTTTGCCTCACCCTGCCCTCTGCTTCCTGGAGTGTGGACATTGGTTGAACATGTCATTTGGAGCCAGTAAATATGGACAGTAAATAAAAGTGTTGCGATGTGCCTGGGATGAGCTCTTAACAGTACAGTAGGACTCACATAGACTGCATAAATGGTGCTTCAGGTTTTTTTCTGTCTTATTGTCACATGTGTATGAAATCAAATCACCTAGCCACGTAGTTTGCCTTCACAGACATTTGTGAAAGAGCTCATTGAACTGGTCTAATATAGGATGCTACTGTTGCAACATGTCAGTTTCCTCCCTGTTGAATACTAAGGAGTATGTGGTGTTACTGCAAAGCAGAAGCATTTATGAACCACAGGAAGTTGCTGAAGTGCCTAAAAATCACCAATGCTCTACTTACTCAGTGACTGCAGAGCTGCAAAACTTGCTGACATTAACATCAACCCGGAGCCAGGGGCTTCATGGCATGAGTTTCCACGGTCAAGCAACTCCTTCAGGTGGTCAGGCACTTAATTTCTTCCATTCATCCATCCTTTCCTGCTTATCCAATTCAGGGTCGTGGCTTTAATGTTCCGTATACAGAAAATGACTGGAAGAAGACACTATGAATACATAAAGCATTTAATTAAATAAGGGGGGAAAATAAAACCATAAATCATTAAATAAAATTTAATTTTGTGATGTTTTTTTTGTCTCTAATATGGTAATAATAAGATAATAACACAACAAAAACTGCTGTTTACACACATACACACACTTTCATGCACAAAGCCACTTTTTAGTTGTCATGAGTGACTGTGAGAAGGAAAATTACCCGAGTCAGTTATCTAATGAAATTCCTCCTTTATCAGTCATTTGAACCAGATCGTAATGACAGGCTTAGTTTTGTTTTCATACAAAGACAACAAAGAAAAGGTTCAGTCTTTCCTTTTCCCACTAAACATCTAAAGAATTCCCTCCACTCCCTGTTTCCACTGAATTCCACAGCACTCCAGAAATTCCAGAGAAGGCAAGTGAGTATGTGAGTTTATAATTGCAGTGTTGACTTTAAACTGAGCTACAAGCTGATCTGCAGCTGCACTGAGAGCCGCACTGAGTCACTGGTTTTACTAGACGTGTATTTAGCCACGTCTTCATGTGTGATGTCAGCTGTTGGGAATTTTTTCTTTCTTGTTATCTCCTGTCCACAGAATTATGAAAACACAACAATCCTATTCTAAGGTGTTCTCACCAATGACACACAGCTTCAAACAGTTTTCTCAGATTTCAGCATATAAGAACATTAAGTTGCTTTTTGTAGTCATCATTCTGTGAGACTGTGTACACAGATATTGTCGGGAATGTCCTTTTAAATTATTACATTTATTTTTTTATCACATATACTTACTCCACCATCATGTGGTACAAATTAATACAATTCAGTTGATAAACAGATGTTGTTGTTTTTTATTCTTAACAGAATAATTTACCAGAAGTGACTTTAAATGGTGCCTTTGCTGCTCATTTATAGCTCTTTTGGGGGGGACATTTCCAGGATATTTTACTTGGTGTTTCAGAGAAACAATAAAGTTTGGCCAGAGGATTGAGTGGATAACCACTGGGTGTGACAGAGTTTCATGACCTTGAGGCATACTGTGGGCTCAAAATATGAATATTTATTCTGGACAGCACAGTGACGCAGTGGTTAGCACTGTTGCCTTACAGCAAGAAGGTCCTGAGTTTGACTCGTCCATCTGGGCAGGGCCTTTCTGTGTGGAGTTTGCTGGAGCTTCCTCCCATGCAGTTAGTGTGGTTAGATTTATGCAAAAAATTAAGGGCTCAAAAGTCTGTTAGACTGGACTTTTTTGAAACACAAATATTTAGAAAAGCGTTTGATATATGGAGCTAAAAAAAATTAGGAATCATTATATATGTCTAAATTTTGGATCATAAATTATTTTTGCAAATCAGAGACGCTTAAGCAGAAAATGTTTTGAAAAGCCATAAATGAGCCCTTAAAAAATTCTCCAACTTTACCTTGAACATCTTTATCTAGAATTAATAGATTCAACCATTAAGTTTCACACAGTTAAAACTTGGACAGAGTTGGGTAATCCCAAATATATGTCAGCACTTATTTTGGAATAAGTCAGGCCAACAATAAGCTTCAGGAGTAACTTTCCCCAATCAACCCTACTGAAAACTATGTGATCCAGTCTTTATCCAGTCAAATTAAATGAACTTCATCAGTTCTGCCAAGAAGGTCAAATCCAGACAGAATTTTACCAGAAGTGTGCTGATGGCAACTAAAAGCATGTGGTTGAGGAAGGAACTTGCTAATGGACAGTTATACTAATATTAGTAGGAGGGGCTGAAAGGGTGCCTCAACTACTCTGCTGGAGTCAAAGTAGTCTGTAGATGTTGCTGGTAACTCTAATATAATTAAAAGCACAACGAATCAGGACATGCAGGAGAAGTAGAAATGCCTCAAGAAGTACACCTAAGTATAATAGCTGTCAAGGCTGGACTGGCACAAAAGATCGGCCCGGGCATTTTGACTAGAGACCGGCCCACCAGGATAAAGATTGAAAATGTGACGTCATTCAGGGGTAAAACCGCAAAGGATTCTGGGAACTAGCTTACTCTTCCAGATAAGGAAATCCCAAAAAGTTGATTTTGTTTATCTGGATTGAAGCCCGAAGAAGTCACTTGGATGAGTAATGAAATATTTCTCCCACTGAAACGATACATCCAGATGAACAGGATCAACTTTTTGGGAATCCCACTGTAAAGTTGTGATGTGAACTGAAGATGTGACCATTTGTGTCCATAATAGTAATAATAATAATAATAATAATATCCTAGAATTTTGCTCAAAAAAGCTGAAGCAGACTTCATGGGGCCTGTTAGTAAAATTAGCCACACAGCATTTTATATTTTTTGTCAGATATTTGAGTTACAAAAAAACCCCAAACCCACCAACAAGAGGTCCACAATTATCGAAGCTAAAGACCAACAGATAGCTCGCAATG